>NC_080177.1:33420206-33548652 GCF_950295315.1 Erinaceus europaeus
TCACTGTACCATCTCCCAGGCCACCTCCCCAGACACTATTAATTTGTTATATTCCAATAACCAAAGAAAACTAACAAAAGGGAAAAGATTAACTCTAGAACTATAAATATGCTTTCCACAGAATAGCCACACTCAATATTTGCTAAATGGAAGAAGTAATAAAGACATAATCAGAAATGATAATATTAAAAAGAATCTGCCCAAAAAAGGGCAATGCAACCTAGTTTCAGTGCTACTGTCTGAAAACATTCATCTAAATTTACCTAAACATCAATTAAGTAAACTCTTTGCTGCTGAGATACTTTAAGCTCCTAGTTCTGAGATAACCATAAATAAATAAATAAATAAATAAATAAATAAATAAATAAATAAATAGTAGGGGCTGAGTGGTGGTACATCTGGTTGAGTGTACATGTTACAATGCACAAGGACCAGGGTTAGAGTCCCCCACTCCCCACCTGCAGGGGGAAAGCTTTGCAAGTGGTAAAGCAGGGCTGCAGGTGTCTGTCTGTCTCTCTTTCTCTCTATTTCCCCCATCCCTCTCGATTTCTGTCTCTATCCAATAAGTAAATAAGTCCAACAACAACTGTCACCCTGGCTGAGGACTTTATGGAACATCAAACAAAAATGCCAGGCAGAAAAGATTACCCACACTGATGAATGACACAGCAGCAAGAAAAGATTCAACAGAGTTATGCAAATTTCCTAAAGAAGAGTGATAGTCCGGGAGTCAAGTGGTAGTGCAGCAGGTTAAGCACACATGGCACAAAAGTGCAAGGAACAGCATAAGGATCCCAGTTCGAGCCCTGGATCCCCACCTGCAGGGGAATCACTTCATAAGGGGTGAAGCAGGTCTGCAGGTGTGTATCTTTCTCTTCCCCTCCTCTCTCCATTTCTCTCTGTCCTATCCAACAATGATGACATCAAAAACCACAACAATAATAACTACAATAATAAAAACAACAAGGGCAACAAAAGGGAATAAGTAAATAAATAATTTTTTTTAAAAAAGAAGAGTGATGGTCCTAAGGACAGTAACTTTAAATGAGATTAATTAAAAAGAAACCTCTTTTAATATTTTAAAAAAGAAACTCAGAAGTTAAAAAGTAATAATAAAATAAAAATTAAATTAAATTTTAATTATACCCCTTCTACCCTATGGTTTTGTTAATTAATCCTTTCTTAAATAAAAAAAATAAATAAATAAAACAAAAAAATTTTTTAATTGATTTTAATTTAAATTTAAAATAATTAAAAAGTTTTTTCTTTAACTTTCAAACATGGGAGGGGGAAAAAGATAATTCTAAACTTAAAAACTGCAAATATGGGGCCAGGTATTACAATGTGCAAGGGACCCAGGTTCAAGCCCACAAGGACCCAGGTTCAAGCCCCCCAGTCCCCACCTGCAGGAGGAAAGCTTTGTGAGTGATGAAGTAGTGCTGCAGGTGTCTCTCTGTCTCTCTCCCTCTCTATCACCCTCTTGATTTCTGGCTGTCTCTATTCAATAAAGAAAAAAAAAAATTTTTTTTTAAAAACTGCAAATACTTTCTTTCCTCAATTAAAAAAAGGCCATACTTGTTACTCAGGAATATTTTCTAAAAAGTTTTTTAAATTAAGATTACTCTGGTACATGTGTCTTTGAGTTACAACTCAAAATGTATTTCTTAGTATCTGCTGATTTAAGAGTCAAATGAATAACAAATGATTAGTATTCAAAAGACTATCTGAACTGGAATATTCCCAGAATCAGAGATGGATAACCTTCTATAGCAGGAAACCCTACTCTAACTTAACACAGCTTATGGGCAGGAAAAAGAACCACCAGGTCATTTGCTTGCACTCAAATACAAAAATATCTGGTTATTTTCTTTGTGCTCGCTTAGTGAATTTGCTAAAGCAGCTATTGAGTCAGAGTATCTAGGCTGCCATCATGAAAATCAATAATGCACCTGGTACGTACACAAAAGACTGACTCACCTGTGTAGAATCCATTATCCTTTGAAAAAAGCCCAAGTCTGGTACTAGAGGGCACAATGTACTTCTACCAGACAAGAGGAGAATGGTTTTTCCTTGTCCTGTTTTCCAGCTGCCCAAAGAATAGATCTCATACAAATTGTAATCTGACTCCTTTACAGAAATAAGAGGTGGACAAAGTGCTTACAAACAATAGCTACTTCATATAATTGCATTTCTAAATATTAATTCTTTATTACTGAAAAAGTTAAATGATTTAAAACTAAGGCATCAATCTGAATTTGGCTAAAGCACACATTAACAAGGCAAAAAGTATCTTGTGTCTGTGTCACTACAATTGTATCAGAAACCCGCTGCTAAATACAAATATAAAAGATAACAGGTATAACTGATCACAGTGAGTTAGTCATTACAACTTTTCTGAACTCCTCAGTATTGCAAGTTGCTTTGAGAGACAAATACTTTCATACACTGACAGAAAATTGGTACATATTATTTAAATAAAATTAAAGGGGCCAGGAGGTAGCTCAGTGGGCACTGTGCATGCTTCAGGTCACAGGTTCAAGCCTCAGCACCACATGTAAGCACCATGGACAGCACCATGTGGACAGCCCCATGACAGATCTCCATGGATGGTGGAGGAGGACTTTTAGTGTCTATTTCTTCTCTGCCCCCTCACTCCTTTTCCTATTCCCAGCCCCTATCCAAAAAAACATTTTTTTAATTGGGCCTAGAGGGGTCTCAGTGATATCATGCAAGCACAAGGTCCTGGGTTCATTAACCAATTACTAATGGGCTATCAGAAAAGTCATAACATATTCTTCTATTTTTCTATGCAAAAAAGAGCCATGACCTTTCTTACAACCCAATATAAATATTAAATTTAAAGAACTGGTGAAATAGCTCATTTGGATAGTATACAACATAGGTTCAAACCCCTCCCTCCATTATATTCGAGGGAGCTTCTGTGCTTCTCTTTCTCTCTCACTGCCACTGTGAAGAAAGGAAGAAAGACAGAGAAAGGAAGGGAAATAGAATAAGCTATTAAAAATTCATATTTCTAAAGTTTTATCAATAAAAGAAATGCCATACAAAGAAATATTAAGTGCTAGATGGAGGTAAAGTGGTATACACTGATACTCAATGTCTGCCACTAATTGAAAACAGCAAAGCATAAGAGCACTGATTGTACTTATGTGTTTCAATTTTTAATTAATATAGCTTATCATTTCATTAATGTATAAATTTATATTATCCACTTGAAACACATAATTGCACAAAAGTTGTGTGCAACTATGATCCATTCCAATTTCTGTCATTTTATCTTCTGCCTATCCAAACTAGCCTCTATTTGCTAAATTTTAAATCAGATCTCATTAGAATAACATTAGAATATCTCATTAGAATATCCCTAACAGAATAAAAATATCTCAAGAAGTAGAAGATGCTCTTCTAAAATAAATAAATAAATTTTACAGCATAAAAATTATAAAATCTGGGATTTCTAAGGTATTTAGAAAACAGTATCTGCTAAACTTGGTGATACTTGGTTGGATATAAAGCAAAAAGACATCCAGATTTCTGGCATAGACCATTCATTATATTTGTCAGGGACACTACCTCCCACCATCTGAATTATGCTTCTAAAATGACTCCACCAACAATTGTCACCCTGGCTGAGGACTTCATGAAACATCAAACATAGATGCCAGGCAAAAAAGATTACCCACACTGATGAATGACACAGTGGCAAGAAAAGATTCAACAGAGCTATGCAAATTTCCTAAAGAAGAGTGATGGTCCTAAGGACAGTAACTTAAATGAGTTTAATTAAAAAGAAACCTTCAACAAAGTCAGAGAAAGTAAGAAAGAAGTCATAACAGAAATTAAAGGAGCATTAACAATCAGGAAAAAAAAATTGTCATAACAATTATGATGTGGTACTGTAACATTTTGTTTGTCTACTTTCCATACCTTACTAAGAGACTTCAGGACAATGCTTTCCTTATTTAATTTCATCAACTTTTTAAAAAATATTTATTTTATTTATTTATTCCCTTTGTTGCCCTTGTTTTATTGTTGTAGTTATTATTGTTGTTGTCATTGTTGGATAGGACAGAGAGAAATGGAGAGAGGAGGGGAAAACAGAGAGGAGGAGAGAAAGACAGACACCTGCAGACCTGCTTCACCGTCTGTGAAGCGACTCCCCTGCAGGTGGGGAGCCGGGGCTCGAACCGGGATCCTTATGCTGGTCCTTGTGCTTTGCGCCACCTGCACTTAACCCGCTGTGCTATAGCCCGACTCCCTTCATCAACTTTTAGTACCTACTAAGGGCTAAAAGAAAAGAAAGCTTGAAATAATTAAAGCTCTATACTTGAAGAATATGACCTGGAAAAGGGGGTAAAAATCAAAAACCCAGGTGAAGCACTGGAAAATTTCTCCAATTTCATATTCTGTTTTTTATTCCTCTGTCTATTGTCAGCTTAAAGTTAGGATGAGAATATCTGTAATTTTTTTTTTTTTTTTTGCTATCAGGGATGTCACTGGGGCTCAGTGCTGGTAATACGAATCCACTGCTCCTGCTCTTGGCAGCCATTATCCCCCCCACCCTTGCCCCTCACCACACACACACACACTTTCTTTCTATATTATTTGACAGGACAGATATTGAGAGAGAAAGGGGAGGTAGAAAGACTGACACCTGTCTTAGTGTTTGTGAAGCTTGTCCCCCCCAACACATACACACCATTCCCTCCACAGGTGGGAAGCAGGGGCTCAATCCCAGATCCTACAGCATGGTGATGTGTATGTTCAACTGAGTGTGTAACACTTCATTAAAATGTTCAAGAAAGATAGCAAAGGCATACAAATTTGGAAATTCTGGTCCTGCAGGTGGCATTGTGGACAGAAAGCTGGACTCACAGATACAGGATCATGAATTTAACCCCTGGTATTATATGTGCTACTCAAGTAATGGTCGGGTTTTCTCTCCCTCACTCCCTATCTCATAAATATATAGATACAAATATTTTTTATTATGTGTAAAGTGTTAAATGAAACCAAATTGAACTGTCTATATTTTCTGGCATACTCCAGGAATAACATGAGTGATATTCTAGGAACTAAAACAATGCTTGAAGACCCCAAACTTCTAGCTTCTGTTTGGCTCAAATGCTTAGAAACACTCTAATTACAATACTTTCTTTTTCTTTTGCCTCCAGGATTATCACTGGGGCTTGGTGCCTGCACTACGAATCTACTGCTCCTGGAGGCCACTTTCCCATTTTTGTTGCCCTTACTCTTATTGCTGTTATTGCTGTTGTTGGATAGGACAGAGAGAAATTGAGAGAGGAAGGGAGACAGACAGGGAGAGAGAAAGAAAGGCATCTGCAGACCTGCTACACTGCTTGTGAAGTGACCCCCGCCCTCCGCAGGTGGGGAGCCAGGAGCAAAAATCAGATCCTTATGCTGGTCCTTGTGCTTTGCTCCATGTGCGCTTAACCAGCTGCACTATCACCTGACCCCCGCATAAAATCTTGAGTCTGGAGACTACATCAAATTGAAAAGCTTCTGCACAGCCAAAGAAACTATCACACAAAGAGACCCCTCACAGAATGGGAGATCTTCCCATGCCATACATCAGACAAAAGACTAATCACCAAAATATACAAAGAGCTCAGCAAACTTAGCACCAAAAAAGCAAATGACCCCATCCAAAAATGGGCAGAGGATTTGAACAAAACATTCACTTCAGAGGAGATACAAAAGGCTGCTCCAGGTCGCTTATTGTCAGAGAAATGCAAATAAAGTCAGCACTGAGATACCACCTCACTCCTGTAAGAATGGCATACATCAAAAAGGACAGCAGCAACAAATGCTGGAGAGGCTGTGGGGACAGAGGAACCCTTCTGCACTGCTGGTGGGAATGTAAATTGGTCCAGCCTCTCTGGAGAGCAGTCTGGAGAATTCTCACAAGGCTAGACATAGACCTTCCATATGACCCAGTAATTTCTCTCCTGGGGATATACCCCAAGGATTCCATAATGGCCAACCAAAAAGATATGTGTACACCTATGTTCATAGCAGCACAATTCATAATAGCTAAAACCTGGAAGCAACCCAGGTGCCCAACAGCAGATGAGTGGCTGAGAAAACTGTGGCATATATACACAATGGAATACTATGCAGCTATTAAGAACAATGAGCCCACCTTTCTCTGACCCATCTTGGATGGAGCTAGAAGGAATCATGTTAAGTAAGCTAAGTCAGAAAGATAAAGATGAGTATGGGATGATCTCACTCACCAACAGAAGTTGAGAAAGAAGAACAGAAAGGGAAACTCAAAACAGGATTTGACTAAATCTAGAGTAGGGCACCAAAGTAAAAACCCTGGGGTGAGGGAGAGGGTGGATATTCGGCTTCCCAGGGCAGCAGGGGGTGGGGGGTAGGGGGGGTGGGAGGTGGGGATGGGATGGGACACAGTCTTTTGGTGGTGGGAATAGTGTTTATGTACATTCCTATTAAACCGTAGTCATATAAATCACTAATTAATATAAGAGTGGAAAAATTAATTATATATCTCAAACTTTTTAAAACATAGACTGAGTTTTTTTTAATACATAGGCTAAGTCTTTGATATGTTGACTCTCTCAAAAGCCTAGACCAGGGAGAACAGAAGCAACTGGTGGCACAGCTATATACAAGATGTTGGGTATTATACAGCAAGTCCTAACAAAGGGACTTTTCAAAGTTAACCCAATTACAAAATAATGTGATGATAACAATAACTATCCATTGTCTTCTTGAACCCTAAGACAGCAGGAACCTCACATTTCCACTATAGAGCCTAAACATTCCCCAGTCCTGGAACCTTAGAGTGGGGCGCACTTTCCTCCATGCTTCTTTCAATTCATACCAAATAATATTGCATCTGACGATCACAACCTAATCAAGGCAACGAGTGCCACCTCAGCATGCTTCACTTCAGACTGTGTCCAGAGACTTCAGATGTGGGATGACAACCCTTCAGCTTCATTACTCAGGTGAGAGCTTTCCTTTCATATATTCTCTAATTCCATTCCAGGTGGTTCACTTCATAACAAAGTTTCAAAACCTAGATATAGTCCAGGTCCCCTGAGATAGAACATATGTTCACATGTATCCATAAACTAGGGAAAAATATATACCTGAAAGCAAAAGTATACAATAGTGTGCAGTGAGTACCTCTCCCCAACACTTCATCTGCACTATTCCAGCCTTTAGGTCCAAATTGTTCAACAATTTGTTTGGCTTTGTATGTTAACTCTCTTTTCAGCCACCAGGTTCCAGATGCCAGCATGATGCCAGCCAGACTTCCCTGGACAGACAACCCCACCAATGTGTCCTGGAGCTCCGCTTCCCCAAAGACCCACCCTACTAGGGAAAGAAATAGGCAGACTGGGAGTATGGACCAGCCAGTCAATGCCCATGTTCAGCGGGGAAGCAATTCCAGAAGTCAGACCTTCCACCTTCTGCAACCCACAATGACCTTGGGTCCATACTCCCAGCAGGATAGAGAATGGGAAAGCTATCAGGGGAAGGGATGGGATATGGAGATCGGGTGGTGGTAATTGTGTGGAGTTGTACCCCTCCTATCCTACAGTTTTGTTAATGTCTTTTTAAATCAATCAATAAATAAATATTTAAAATAAAAAAATAAAATCTTGAGTCTGATTCCCAGCATCAAAGATGCCAGAGTGATGATCTCTGTCCAACCCTCATTAATAAATCTCCAACAACAAAAATCCAACTTCCAATCCAAGTCAAATAGTTTTGCTTTAAAAGAAGTCAAAACCGTCGTTATGTGGAAAACTGAGAAATGTTATACATGTACAAACTATTGTATTCACTGTCAAATGTAAGACATTAATTCCTCAATAAAGGGGAGAAAAAGAAGTCAAAACTGAACACGACAGAAATGGAGGTGCTGGGTGATGCCGCACCTGGTTGAGCACCTTACAATGTGAAAGGACCCAGGTGCGAGCCCCCAGTGCCCACCTGCAGGGGGAAAGCTTTGAGAATAGTGAAGCAGGGCGGAAGGTGTCTCTGTCACTATCCCTTTGTATCACCCCCTCCCCTCTTAGTTTCTGGTTGCCTCTATCCAATAAATAAATAAAGATAATAAAAAAAACAACCAGAAATGGATAATACTTCTTAGTTTATGTCCAAATACAAAAGGATAGCAGGTTGTTTCCCAATATCTGCAGGGTATTTACAAGTTTGTTTGTTTTTTAATTTTTTTATTAATTTTATTTTTGAGAGAGATGCAGACACACACACACACACACACACACACACAAAGAGAGAGAGAGAGAGAGAGAGAGAAAAGTACCAGAGCACTGGTGGTGCGGGGAATTAAACCTGGGACTTAGGAGCCATGAGAGTCTGTTTGCATAACCATTATGCTGTCTTCCCTGCCGGGTATTTACAAGATTTAAAAGGAAATTATAGAGCCAGTGAGGTAACTTATCTGAGCGTGCACCTGCTTCATCATGTACAAACATGGCTGAGGTTTGAGCCCAGTATACCATAGCATACAGAAATACCATGGCACTGAGGGAAGCTTTGGTACTATGGTACTATGGTAGGTATCTATCTTTGGTACTATGGTAGGTATCTATCTGCCTTGTCTCTCTCTCTCTTTCTCAGTTGTGCTCACTCTATCTGAAAAAGTTAGCTCAGAGCAGTGAAGGCCCAATGACAACAATAAAATAAAATTATATAGTATTAAAATCAGTAAGGGTCTATTTTTTAAAACAGACCTTCATGTTAATAATTAAACACCTCAATTAACTACAGCTTTAGGCCACATATGTGTAGTCCAAAAGAGTACATGAATGACACCTTAGTGTGTCAAATTATATCTTCCCAGTAACACTGGAAATTTATACTTCCTTTATTTTCATTTTAATTGATTTCCAATTTGAAAAAACTCCTACCACTGACATAAAGATTCTTCCATCTTCAAGTATAACTGTGAAATGATAAGCAATCCATAATACATTTTAAAATAGAAGAATGTTCTATTTAAAGAAATTGCCTGGAGACCACTTCTGAATATTCAACCTCTTTAATGATGGGAAAATAACACTTAATTCAATAGGTGTAAGTTCAAAATTTTATGGACAATAAGGCATGTACTTTTCCAGAAAACTTTAATATAGCAAAAAATACAGAAGTTTCATACTAAATTATAAATCACAAACCAAATAACATCTGAAAAAATATAATCTTTATGGACAATAACCCATTTTAAAATAATTTATGTATAAAAAAGAATTTCAGAGTATTTAGAAAGAATAAATAATGGAGACATAAACAGAAATTAATCTAACACAAAAATGAATCAAGACAAACAATGCCAAAAGCTGTTTCTTTTCTTCTTTTTTTAAAGATTTTATTTATTTATTTATGAGAAAGACAGGAGGAGAGAGAAAAAAAACAGACATCACTCTAGCACATGTGCTGCTGGGGATCAAACTCAGGACCTCATGTTTGAGAGTCCAAAGCTTTATCACTATGCCACCTCCCAGACCACGCCAAAATCTGTTTCTAAGAGATCATCAGAATTCATAAATCTCAAGTCAGACTTAACAGGTTCAAAAATAATAAGATGACTCAACATCAAGCATGAAATATGGATTGCCACCACAGATTCTATAAAAACACTGACATAAGTAAGAGAATAAGTGGGCAACTTTATGGCAATAAATACCACTTAGAAGGGATGAATTTCTTGAAAAATTGGTACAAGACACAAAGTTTGAAAACTGGATAAAGACAGAGAGAAACTGAGGAGAGGGGGATATAAAGAAGGAAAGAGGCAGAGAGACACCTGCAGCTGTAGTTCACCACTTGTGAAGTTTTCCCCCTGCAGGTGGGGACCAGGGGCTTGAACCTTGCACACTGTAATGTGAGTGGTTAACCAGGTGCACCACAACATGGCCCCTAAAAGTCCTATATTTCTCAAAGAATTTAAAGTTATTATCAAAGACATTACCAAAAAGAAAACTCCAGACCAGAATTGGAAAGATAGCTCACCAGATAGGGTGTATGTCTTGTCATGCATGTGACCCAAGTTTGAGTACTATACCCTATAGGAAGTGTCATGGCACTGGAGAATGATCCACTGTTGTGGTACCTCTACTCACTGTCCCCCCCACTTACTTTCTCTTTTTCTCTCTCCGTGTGTGTGTGTGTGTGTGTGTGAAAAATCCCACCATAGTGGTAAAATACCACTTGGACATGGCCCTGGATTTGTAAAAAGAAAACTTCAGGCCTGGAATATTTCATTGGAAAAACTTACAAAAGAAATAAAATCAACATCCCACAAAATACTTCTTTAAAAGAGGGAACTCAGGCAATGGTAGTTCATGCTGAGATGGAATTATTTTCTTCTTAAGTAAACAGAATATGGAAGAAGTGGCAGGATGTCATTTCCAAAAATATATCATAAAAAGCAATGAGGGAGAAGAGGCAATGAGGTGTTGAGATATAACTCAGTGATAGAGTTCATGCTTTATGAGGCCTGGGTTCCATTCCCAAAACAGACAAAACCAAATAAATAGTAAAAAGCAATGATTTTCATCCTGACAGCTTCACCTGAAGGAACACAGTAGGTCAATCATGAGGCAACAATAAAGAATGAACATGAAAGCAGACCTTTTCATGCCTGCCAATAACTCTTACAAGTAAATCTGGAAATTGACCCATCGCAACACCAGCAAATACCTTACTATAACCTTGTGAGAGATCTTGACAAAGAACCTCTCAGCTAAATCACTACCAGATTCCTAATGCACAGAAACTGAGCTGTTTGTGCTTTTCAGCTATTCAATTCTGAAATAACTTGTGCCAAAGAAATAGTAGTTACCACTAAAAAAAGATAGAAACAGGCTGGGGGTGTGGATCAACCTGCCAATGCCCATGTCCAACAGAGAAGCAATTACTGAAGACAGACTTTCCACTTTCTGCACACCAGGGGGTGAGGGGCATAAATGTTAGGGGAAGATGAACAGAGGGCTCTGAACTCCAATTCCATCAGGACCCAGAGAGGGAAGAGAGAAAAAATAAAGAGGGGGAAGGACACAGAAGAAGTAGGTCTGACTACTAGAAAGGAAAGGAAGAGAAGGCAGGACCTTAAAAAAATTAGAAAATATATATAAATATAGCTAGATAGTTACAGAAATAATAATCAACCTATACCTACAATCATGGGAGAACTAATGCAGTTTTCAATGGAGGGAATGGCGACACAGAACTCTCTAGCGGTGGGATTGGTATGAAATTATACCCGTTATTATAGTTTTGTAAATCAATATTAAATCACTAACAGGCAGTGAAGCAGGTCTGCAGGTGTCTATCTTTCTCTCCCCCTCTGTCTTCCCCTCCTCTCTCCATTTTTCTCTGTCCTATCTAACAACGACAACAACAATAACTACAACAATAAAACAAGAGCAACAAAAGGGAGTAAATAATTTTTTTTAAGTTATGGGATATATATTCCATGAAATACTACTCTGCAATAAAAAAAAGATGACATTGTGTCCTTTGGGACAAAATAGATGGAACTGGAGGTGATTACACTTAGCAAACTAAGTAAAGAGATCAAAGACCTGAGGGATGGTTTCACTCATATGTGAACTCTAGAGAACTGATGCACGTGAACTTGAGAGGGAAAAAAGGAAAAACAGAAGCAAGCAAACTGTTTCTAAGACTCTCAAGAACTATGGTGGTTATCTCTGGGAAGTAGGCAGGTGGGGACACAGAACTTTGGTGGGACTATACACTATAATCATACAACCTCGTAGCCCACTGTTAATCACAAAAAATAATTTAAAACTTATCGGATTAGCAATAATTTGTTACACTATCACTATTTAAACCCTAAGGAGTAAAAACTTCTACACTATTGAAAAGCAAAAGTAATTTAAAATATTTTGGAAATCCATTCAATATTTATAATAGTTTAACTTTTTCTTCAAATAAGAAAGTCAAGTAATTCCTGTCCTGCTGGGAAAAGTTCCTATTTCAGACTGTCCATGACAGTCATTCAAATAAATTTTAAAAATCAGGAGAAATTCCAAGTATAAAAAATAAGTTCGGGGGTCGGGCCGTAGCACAGCAGGTTAAGCGCACGTGGCGCAAAGCGCAAGGACCAGCATAAGGATCCCGGTTCCAGCCCCGGCTCCCAACCTGCAAGGGAGTCGCTTCACAGGCGGTGAAGCAGGTCTGCAGGTGTTTATCTTTCTCTCCCCTTCTCTATCTTCCCCTCCTCTCTCCAATTCTCTCTGTCCTATCCAACAACGAACGACATCATCAACAACAATAACTACAAGACTACAGCAACAAGGGCAACAAAGGGGGGAGGGGGAATGGCCTCCAGGAGCAGTGGATTCATGGTGCAGGCACTGAGCCCCAGCAATAACCCTGGAGGAAATAATAATAATAATAATAATAAATTAAGGGAGTCGGGAGGAAGCGCAGTAGGTTTAGCACAGGTGGCACAAAGCGCAAGGTCCGGCGTAAGGATCTCAGCTCCAGTCTCCAGCTCCCTACCTACAGCGGAGTCAGTCGTTTCACAAGCGGTGAAGCAGGTGTACATATTTCTCTCCCTGTCTTCCCCTTCTCTCTCGATTTCTCTCTGTCCTATCCAACAACAATGACATCAATAACAACAATAATAACTACAATAAAACAAGGGCAACAAAAAGGGAATAAATAAATATTTTAAAAATATTTTTAAAATAAGTTAAATGAAGAGAGGCAAGATAATATGACTGTAAAATTATAGCAAAAGTCAATGCCTACATGATAAGAAAAAGCAAATCTGTTGGTGGGGATGGCAGAGAAAGCAAAGAATTGACTGCAAGATGGGATAAGAGGGCTGGCAAAAATGTTCACTTGGATAGTTCACTGCTATATTGGTGGAAACCTTAGTGCTGTGAGTTCTTCCCCCACCCCCATCTCTATCTAAAAGTAAAGTCTAGAACAGAAAAGGCCCCAATGATGGGGGAAGAAGTCCTAAGAAATTTGGGAAATAGTGGAAAATTTTGCTGTCTTTATTGTAGTAGTGGTTTTGTACTGTATTTAAGTAAATCAAAAGCATACATTTTAAATACAAATTATCAAACATTAATTCTACCTCAAAAAAGTTGAAAAAGAATTTAAAGAAAACCTTGGTAGAGTCTATCAAAGTCTTCAAGTTATTTTTTTTTTTCCTTCTGCCGGTCCTTGCACTTTGTGCACTTAACCTGTGTTGAGCTACATCCAACTCCCCTGCCTTTGCCTTCTTTTTCTTTCTAAGTTATACCTACTACTGAATTATTTTTTTAATTATTATTTATTTTTTTAATTATTTTGGTTTTGAGGTAACCTTGGCTTACAAAACTGTTTCAAAGTAACAATTTCACACATACTCAAAATAAAGAGTATAACAAATAACCTGCGTTAAGAATCTATGATTTTGTCAATGTTTCCTTTTTATAAATAAAAAATTTTTTAAAAACTGTAAAGAGAAAAAAACAAAGCTTCCTGGATCTGAGTTCTGTTGCCTAAATATATGAAAAATATCTGCTACTATCAATATTTTTTCTTTTTTTAATATTTTATTTATTAATGGGAAAGATAGGAGAGGAAGAACCAGACATCACTCTGGTACATGTGCTGCCGGGCACTGAACTCAGGACCTCATCCACTGCGCCACCTCTCCAGGACCACTCAATATTTTCTTCAAATAAGTTTTGTTTCTTTTTCTCAGTCTTCTCATTCTGACACCCCTATGATGCAAATGTTATTCCTCTTCATAGTGTTCCATACTCACATTATCTTTCTTTGTTTTGGTTGGGCTTTTTTTTAAAAATGGTTATTTATTTATTCCTTTATTGCCCTTGTTGTTTTATTGTTGTATTTATTATTGTTGTTATTGTTGGACAGAACAGAGAGAAATGGAGAGAGGAGAGGAAGATAGAGAAGGGGAGAGAAAGAGAGACACCTGAGATCTGCTTCACTACTTGTGAAGCAATCCCCTTCAGGTGGGGAGCCGGGGGCTGGAACCGGGATCCTTAACGCAGGTCCCTTGTGCTTCGAACCACATGCACTTAACTCACTGTGCTACTGCCTGACTCCCTGATTTGGATGTTTTAGTGGTTTGCTTGACCCAAACTTCTGCCTCACCACTTCAATTTCTCGCTTCTATATTACCTACTATATTCTTCACCTCTCTGGTTTCTGTTATGACTTTTCTTATACTTTTAAAATATATATTTTTTAATTTATTTATTCATGAAGAAGATAGGCAGAGAGAGAGAAAAAAAAAACAACACACCAGACTTCACTCTGCTACATGTGCTGCCAGAGATTGAACTCAGGACCTCATGCTTGAGAGTTCAATGCTTCATCCACTGCACCATCTCCCAGACCACACTCTTACACTCTCTTTATTAAAATGTTCTTTCATTAAACTTCTTTCAGCAAGCTTCCCTAGGACTACTACTTTGAACTCATTTTTAGGAAGTTTACATATCTGTTGAATTACTGTTTGTTCCCCTTCATTTGCAGGGTGGGAGGGGACAGGATTCAAGTTACTGTCTTGGCCCATCAATGCAGATAATTTCCTCTGTCTTCTCATATCTGATGTCCTGGGCAGAGGGTTGCACTTGAGCTGTCCTGGGCAGTGACCAGGGGATCACAGTCATAAGTGCCAGGCAGAGGCTATAGCTCAAAGTGCAGGCCAACCTGGTTAGCCTTCAGTTCAAGTTTGTGATCACTAGGTTGTCGTGAATGTGGGCTTAGGTCTAAAAGAAGGCATGGGCCTTAGTTTGGGTGATAACAATACACACACTCAGGATGGCAGAGAACAGATTCTGAAAGGATGTGGGTCAGCAAGGGAGCAGGGCAAGAATTAGGAGCCTCTGCTAGCTGGCTTTTTAAAAATAGATTTATTTTAATTTTTAAATTTATTTATTAATGAGAAAGATAGGAGGAGAGAGAGAAAGAAGCAGACATCACTCTGGTACATGTGCTGCCGGGGATTGAACTCAGGACCTCATGCTTGAGAGTCAGATGCTTTATCCACTGCACCACCTCCCAGACCACACTAGCTGGCTTTTTAAAGAGATTTACAAGGCATGTACTGGCTACAACTGTGTGATTGGTTTTTGTTGTTGTTGTTTTTACTTTCAGTTAAATTTATTTTATGCTCAATTTATTCACAGGCCATAAGTTTTTGCTTCTTCAGTTTCTTCTGGGTTATCTTTTTCTTCTATGCAACCTTCTCCTCTGGATTAGGAACAATCTGCTCTTTTTTAGTGAGGATCATCTCAATGTGACAAGCAGAGCTCATGTAAGGGTTGATCTGACCATGAGCTCTGTAAATTCAGTGCCTCATCTCTGGGGCTTTGTTCACCTGGATATGCTCAATGACCAGGAAATCTAGGCCATTAAGTTCAGCATTGCTCTCTGAGTTTTTAAGCATGTGCAGCAGAAACTCAGCACTCTTCTTGGGCCACCGACCTTGAGTCCAGCCCCATTGTTTAGCCTGGACACATCTACCAACACCACCACTGTAATGACGGAATGGCACACGTTGCTTCTGTAGAGTGACATCCTTCAGATACTTGGCTTTTTGGATATGCATGCCTTTGATGGCTTGGGCAGTTTTTCGAGTGTCTTAAAATGCACGCGAAGGTTTGAGCCTCTTGACTTGCATGATTTTGTTGGGTTTTCTGGGTCAAGCAAGTAGCAGACCACTGTGAGGGGTCACCTAAGGCTGCTTGCAGGAAGAGAAGTGTGTGATTTCTTTGTTAGCATCCAGGTATGTGGTATAGGAAGGGTCTGGGCAGTCCGTCTACAAGGAATTAGCACTCTTGGTTAAGTGTCTCTCTGACTACAGTTAGACAGCTAGGCAGAGGTGAAACTCTGCTGCTGGCTTCTAACCCTGAAATGTTACTATGGAGATTGAATTCACCAACCCTGCTTTTAGCAAGGCTGCAGAGGTCATTGGGGTAGCTGCTACCACAATCTCCATCCAGTTTATAGCTTTCAGTTTGTCTACCATTGTAAGAACATTGTCATTATTTATACTAGGACTGGGATGCCATACAACCTGTCCCCCTGCTCCCTAGACTAATTAAAGTTTTGTTCCTGATAGATATATACCCATGTTTGGCTTGTTGTCTCAGAGGGGTTGCATTGGGGGAGGGTATCTTTTTTGTTTGTTTGTTTGTTTATTCCCACCACCAAAGGTCCATGTCCCTACCCCAGCCTCCTATAGTGGAGCTGAAAATCTACCCTCCACTCCCCCCAGAATCTTTTACTTTGGTGCAATACTCCACTGCATACTCCTTGGGGGAGGGCATCTTTATGTGTCCTTGAAGCCTGCATGCTGACCTTTTGTCCCTTGTTGTGGAAGCTTGTTTGGGTTTCAGAATGGTTCCATGCAGGTTTTCCAAGTATTATTGTAGTTTTTGCTGCTGTTGTGTGAGCTCTACCAAATTTTTATTTTTTTGTTTAAAGATTTATTTATTCATTAACATGGCAGAGAGAACAGGACAAAGAAAGGGGAGAATCAGAATGTCACTCTGGTGTATGCAATGCTAGGAATCAAACTCAGGATATATTTTAAATCCAAAATTCTAGCCACTGCAACACCTCCCATGTTGCTCTACTAAAATGTTAAACATATACTATGTTATTAGAAATGTGTCCTACAAATATATTACATATACCCAAAGGTAAGAATGTGCACTAAAATTTATATTAGGCATCTGGAAACAAGTAAACTTCTCAATAGTATGTAACATATCAAGTAGCTTAGTGCATTCTCAAAAGATGAAATACTCTGCAAACAGAAAAATAATGACATACATCTATATGTTCTAACATGATGAGTTTTCCAAGAATTGATGTTAAACTAGTGAAATAAATTAAAGAGAGATTAAGGGTACAATCCCATTGGTGTTTAACTTTTTAAAAAAGAAATTCACATACACAGAAACCACTAGCTGTGGTTAAATCTAGTAGTAAGATGGTAAAAAAAAAGAGACGATACAGTACGTACACTTCCTTTATTATTTTTTTTTATGCAGCACTAGGAATAAACTAAGGACCTTGCATGTGTGATACTGGTTCTCCATTCTAAATATTCTATCCTATATATTTGAGGGGAAGGGAAGAATGGAAGAATGAGAGACACATAGAGAGGAGTGAAATGGAAAGACACCAAAGCACTGCTTCACTAACCATGGAGTACAATGGTACACATCACTGTTAGATCAATCTTCACAACAAATCTATAAAATGAGCTAGTATTACTTTTAATCACATTTTAAGATTTAGGAATCTAAGAATCAAAAAGAGCCTTAGCTGAAAGTGTCACCTAAGTGTTTAGTGAACTCCAGTTTTACTAATTCCAAATTCAATGCTTTTCACCACTATACCAAAATGTCTCACTGAAACATACTCTAGTAACCAAAAATCCACAAATAAATACAATTGAGAATTAGCAGAGAACATACTAATTTTAAAAAGCACAGGTTTAATTTCTGGTTCAGTCCAAAAATGGAAGAAACAATAATATATATACACATTTATATTTACATATACATTTGTCCTCTGTGAAGTATCTTACTAGTTAATTTACTTTGGCTACACATTTTCAATAATTTCTACTTTGTTACATTTCTAACTCCATATGTAATCTATAAATGTTAGTTTCTATTCTAATTCCAAATAACATAAACCCAAAGCACATAAAGAACAGCGGAAACACAAATAATATATTTCCCCACGGGGAATTATAAGCACTAAACTTACATTAGGTGTGGCATGTTATTACTATTGACATCATTCCTTCTATAAATTTTAAGTTTTTGCATTTAGTTGCAGCACATTACATAGATTGCTTTTTGCAATTAACCTCCAAAAGAAATTAAATATTAATGAATGTGCCAGATACAAGTATAAGAAACAAGACATTCATAATCTGAATAATGCAGAAACAGTTACCATAACATACTACATCTATCTTTAAAGTGTACTTAAATGACCTTAACAATAAGATTGTTTGTCTTTCAAAAGGAAAGAGGTGAGAGGGGAATGCAGGGATGTTGGAGACTCAGCACACTGTGGCTGAGGAAGTCAGTTGGCTGATACAGAGTACAAACACCTGCCACGGGAATATAAAAAAAAAAAAAAAACTGTACACATGTGATAACTATTTTGTAAAGCATTATTTTCCCAAATAAAGTGAATTTCTTTTTTTAAATATATTTATTTATTTATTTATTTGGTAGAGACAACCAAGAATCAAGAGGGAAGGGGGTAATAGGGAGAGACCCCTACAGCGCTGCTTCACCACTTGCAAAGCTTTCCCCCTGCAGGTGGGGACTTGGGTCTTGAACCCAGGTCCTTGAGCATTGTAACATGTGAGCTCTACCAGGTGCGCCATCACCCAACCCCTACAGTGAATTTCTTAAAACAGAATTTCATCTGTAAAATTTTCCCAAGTGGTGGCACAGTGGTAAGTGCTCATGTTACAACACACAAGGACCTGGGTTCAAGCCCCCGCCATCTCCCACCTGAAAGCTTCACAAGTGGTGAAGCAGTGTTGTTAAGTCCCCCACTCCCACATCTGTCTTTCCTCTCAACTTCTGTCTCTACCCAAAATAAATAAACAAAATATTTTTTAATTTGCTGATGTACCTCAACTGTCTAGAGAAATTCATTCCCTTTTTCATCACATAATTAAGTTATAGAGCAACTATAATAAATTCTTACCTGCTAACAACATATTTCATTAAATTTTAATATATAATGGCAACATAGGAGGTGGTTCAATTAATAAAACACTGGACTCGAAATCATGAGGTCTTGAGTTGGATCTCTGGCATTGCATGTGTCAAAGTGATGCTCTGGTTCTCTCTCTCTCCTCTCATAACTAAGTCATTAAAAAAAGTACTATTTTTGTCTGGGGGGATAACACAATGGTTATGCAAAAAGACTTTCATGCCTGAGGTGCCAAGGTCTCATAGGCACCATCATAAGCCACAGCTGAACGGTGCTCAGGTAAGAAAGGGAGAGAGGGCATAAGGATCGCAGTTCGAGCCCCCGGCTCCCCACCTGCAGGGGAGTCGCTTCACAGGCGGTGAAGCAGGTCTGCAGGTGTCTATCTTTCTCTCCCCTCTCTCTCTGTCTTCCCCTCCTCTCTCCATTTCTCTCTGTCCTATCCAACAACAAAGCAACGTCAACAATGGCAATAATAACCGCAACGAGGCTGCAACAACTAGGGCAACAAAAGGGGGGAAAAATGGCCTCCAGGAGCGGTGGATTCATGGTGCAGGCACCGAGCCCAGCAATAACCCTGGAGGGAAAAAAAAAAAAAGAAAGGGAGAGAGACTGTGTGGAGTTGTACCCCTCCTATCCTACGGTTTTGTTAATGTCTCCTTTTTAAAATAAATAAATAGTTTTTTTAAAAAATTTATTTTATTTATTTATTCCCTTTTGTTGCCCTTGTTGTTTTATTGTTGTAGTTATTATTGTTGTTGTCGTTGTTGGATAGGACAGAGAGAAATGGAGAGAGGAGGGGAAGACAGAGAGGAGGAGAGAAAGACAGACACCTGCAGACCTGCTTCACCGCCTGTGAAGCGACTCCCCTGCAGGTGGGGAGCTGGGGTTCAAAGCGGGATCCTTACGCCGGTCCTTGTGCTTTGCGCCACCTGCGCTTAACCCGCTGCGCTACAGCCCGACTCCCATAAATAAATTTTTAAAAAATGGGGGGAGTGAGAGAGAATCTTAAGACAAAACTAAAAATGAGTTAAACTACTAGAAATTATATTCCATATTATATTATATTATATTATATTATATTATATTATATTATATTATATTATATATTATATATTATATATTACATTATATATTATATTATATTATAAATTATATTCCTAATTAAGTCCAATTACTTTGAAGTTTTT
Organism: Erinaceus europaeus; assembly: GCF_950295315.1. Taxonomy (NCBI): domain Eukaryota; kingdom Metazoa; phylum Chordata; class Mammalia; order Eulipotyphla; family Erinaceidae; genus Erinaceus; species Erinaceus europaeus. Next base: position 33,440,192 of record NC_080177.1, read on the forward strand.
TTCCCCATATATTCTAATCCAAGTCTACTGTACAGTAGCAATGAATAAGATCAGCTAAAACATATTTTAGTATCACTACCTAAAATAGCACCTAGAAACTGGCACTCTGCTTAAAGACAAGTTAATTGAAAAGCAAATACTACAGAATTATTTATGAAAAGAGTATGCTTCACACTGGTAGATTTCAAGGTATTTATATGTTAAAGTAATAGACTGTACATAAATCAGAGCTGGAGTAAGATGCTGTTTTCATCAACTATCTGGAATTAGAATAGCAGGTTCATTAAATATATATAATCAGTGATGCAGAGGCACTGCACCATATTGATGGAGCTCTCATTAATTTTCTATGATATAGCCACTATCATATTTGTGTTCTAAAAACATCTGAATGAGATATAGGAGCATCTTTTCATCTCAAAATTCGGGGGGGGGGGTGTTTACATATTCTGACTCAGTCGGTTAGTGCACTGGTTTGTCATGTTCACCACCCAGGTTCAAGCCCAGCTCTCACTGCACTCTGTTGGTGGTGGTGGTGGTGTGTGTGTGTTCTCCTGTCTCACAAAAAAAGAACCAGAAGAGCCCAGCAGTGATGCACCCAATTGAGTGTACATATTACTATGTGTACACCTTACTGTACTGGGTTTGAGCCCCCTGCCCACCACATGCAAGAGGGATGTTTCTCAAGCAGTGAAGCAGGTCTGCAGTATCTGCCTTCCCCGCCCCCTCTTCCCCTTCATTCTCAATTTTTCTCAGTTATATCAAATAAAATAGGAAGGAAGGAAGGAAGGAAGGAATGCAGACAGGCAGGCAGTCAGGCAGGCTAGAGGCAGTGGTGGATCCATAGTGTTAGCGCTAAGCCCAACAATAACCCTGGTAGCAAAATGAAAAATAAACAAAAACCCAGAGCATCACTGGCACACGCAACGGCAGGGATCAAACTTGGAACTTCCATTGTGCCACCTCCCAACTGCAATGAAGTGGAAAAAGAAAATAAAATGTCTTAGGTTCTGAAAAGAGGAGGAGGAGCAGCAGCAAGAGAGGGAGGGGAAGGGAAAAGAGAACAACTACCACCAAAGTAGAAGAATCAGAGAAGAACCCCACATTGAGAAGCATCACAAATAATTACTCAACATTTAACAACATAGTTTGAAAGATAAGTATTAAATTATACTCATAAAGAAGTGGATCAGAAATGAATATAATAGCACAAACTGCATGTTAAACACTAAAGTTACTCTAATGGTCATATTTAGCAAAACCAAAAAAATGTTCTGCAAATAACCCGTTCATAGGAAAGCGTTCATACCCTGTAAATAAAGTGATCAGAATCCTCTCTTATGTCAGTAAAGAAAAACTACAGCTGGGAGTCGGGCGATAGCGCGACAGGTTAAGCGCAAGTGACACAAAGTGCAAGGACCAGCCCAAGGATCCTGGTTTGAGCCCCCGGCTCCCCACCTGCAAGGGAGTTCCTTCACAAGCTGCGAAGCAGGTCTGCAGGTGTCAGTCTTTCCCTCTCTGTCTTCCTCTCTTCTCTCCATTTCTCTCTGTCCTATCCAACAACGATGACATCAACAACAACAATAATAGCTACAATAATAAAAGAATAAGGGCAACAAAAGAGACTAATAAATAAATAAATATTTTTTTAAAAAAATAAGAGTGATGGTCCTAAGGACAGTAACTTAAATGAGTTTAATTAAAAAGAAACCTTTTTAATATTTTCAAAAAAAAACTCAGAAGTTAAAAAAATAATAATAAAATTAAATTAAATTTTAAGAGAAAAATTACCTATTCTAAACAAACTGACATATCAAACTTAAATGGCCAGTCTAAAATTGGACAGTCTATGGTAGAATCAGAATGCAGATATGCTAATTTGTGATTTAATAATCATTTACAAAAACATTGTGTCTATAAGTGAATACCAACTCTTATCTACATAGTAAAAATAAAATTAAAAAACCCTCCTTCAAAAGAATGACCTTGAGATCTTCATTTTAATTACTATTCAAAAGATGTAAGACACTAATTTTTCTGGAACTGTTTTGCAACTGTATTACAATCAACTTCAAAACATTCAACTTTTTAAATATAAAAACATGAGAGAAAAAGCTAAGGCAATGGGGCTGGGTGGTGGTGCACCTGGTTGAGCACACCTGTTATAATTCACAAGGACTTGGGATCAAGCCCCCAGTCCCCACCTGCAGGAGAAAAGCTTTGCGAGTAAGAAGTGCTGCTGGTGTCCCTCTCTCTCCCTATCACCCCCTTCCCTCTTGATTTCTGACTGTCTCTATCCAATAAATAAATAAAGATAATTAATAAAAATTTAAAATAACAGGGGCTTTGTGGTAGCACACCTGGCTGAATGCACACATTACAGTGCGCAAGGACCTGGGTTCAAGCCCCCAGTCCACACCTGCATGGGGAAAAGCTTTGAGAGTGAAGCAGGGCTGCAAGTGTCTCTCTCCCTCTCTATCACCCCCTTCCCTCTTGATTCCTGGCTGTCTCTATCCAACAAATAAATAAAGATAATTTTTTAAAAAGTTATTTTAAAAATTAAAAAAAACAAACAGAAAAAGCTGAGGCAATAAAAATAAAATCAGAGACTATAAAAAGAAAAAAAAGTTAAAGTAGAGGCAACAATTGCCATTTTTGCAGGTAATGAAAATGAATACACACAGCTGAGATTACAGGAAATACCTCAACTAATAAGATTAGCTTTATCTAGTATCACATGATGATGCAATAACTGATGGTAGGTGAGCATTCTGACGAAGAACAACCACAGAACAAACAAAGTGAATGAAACAGCTTGTTTCCTGGCACTCAACAACGGGCAGTGTATACAAAGCTGGGAAACTGACAAGGTAAGCCCTATGGTTACCTCAGTTTTCTACCTGGGGACAATTTCTATGACCACAACACAGCAAGCAAGAAAGGCTCAGTGGTTAAGTCAGATAAGCAAAGATAAGCAAAGAGTAAGTAGTTCAGAGTAGTTAATATGGCTGAAATAGGGAAGCAAATGATCTAGCAGAATGTGAAAAGCCCTGTAAGTTGCTGCTAAGGAGCAGGTTGCATATTTATGTTGGGGAGGGGAGATGTTAATCAAAGTTTTAAAAAGTGGCTGAAGAAAGAATAGAGGGTAATTAGTGCTGGGTATACTTCGCAGTCCCCACAGCCCTATTAACATAGAAACAACATTAACACATTAGACATCCAGATAAGATATCAAAGTTTCAAATAAGAATAAGGACCATGAGGACAGACAGTGGCACATCTGGTAGGTAAACATTACCAAGCACAAAAGCCCAGGTCCAAGTCCTGGACTGGTGGAGCAGTGCCGCAGATGTCTCCTTTCTCTCTCCCCCACCTCCCTGTTTCTTTTTTGTTTCCCCACCTCCCTATTTCTGTCTCTACCAAAAAAGAAAGAAAAGGAAAGAAGGGAAGGGAAGAGAAAGGAGAGTGAAGAAGAATGACCATCAAAAGCAGTGGATTCAGTGGTCCAGGAGGTGCCATAGTGGATATAGCTTTGGACTCTCAAGTATGAAGTCCTGAGTTCAGTCCCTGATAGCACATGTACCAGAATGATATCTGAGTCTGCTTCTCGCTTCTCTCTCCCCTCCCCTCCCCTCCCCTTCTCTCTCTCTCTCTCTCTCTCTCTCTCTCTCTCTGTCTCTCCCTCCTTCATGAATAAATAGTGATCTTTAAAAAAAAGAACAAGGAGTTGGGTAATAAATAGTGTAGCAGATTAAGTACACGTGGCACAAAGTGCAAGGACCCGCATAAGGATCCCGGTTCGAGCCCCCAGTTCTCCATCTGCAGGGGAGTTGCTTCACAAGTGCTGAAGCAGGTCTGTAGGTGTCTATCTTTATCTCCCCCTCTGTCTTCCCCTTCTCTCTCCATTTCTCTCTGTCCTATCCAACAACAACATCATTAACAACAACAATAATAACTACAACAATAAAACAAGGGCAACAAATGGGAATAAATAAATAAATATTTTTAAAATCTTGAAAGTGGTCTGGGAGGTGGTGCAGTAGAAAAAGCATTGGACTCTCATGCTTGAGGTCCTGAGTTCAATCCCTGGGGAGTCGGGCTGTAGCGCAGCGGGTTAAGCGCAGGTGGCGCAAAGCACAAGGACCGGCATAAGGATACCGGTTCGAACCCCGGCTCCCCACCTGCAGGGGAGTCGCTTCACAGGCGGCGAAGCAAGTCTGCAGGTGTCTTTCTCTCCTCCTCTCTGCCTTCCCCTCCTCTCTCCATTTCTCTCTGTCCTATCCAACAACGACAACAACAATAATAACTGCAACAATAAAACAACAAGGGCAACAAAAGGGAATAAATAAATTAAATAAATATTAAAAAATAAATTAATTAAATTAAATTAAATTTTAAAAAAAAACTGAGTTCAATCCCTGGTAGCACATGTACCAGAGTGATGTCTGGTTCTTTCTCTCCTGTCTTTCTCATGAATAAAGAAATTTTTTTAAAAAAGGAAAAAAATCTTTAAAAAAAAAAAAAGAACAGTGGATTCATAATGCAGACACTAAGTTCCAGTGATAACCCGGGTGAAAAAAAAATAAAAATAAGTAATTTTTGTGACCATGGAGTTCCTGAGCTCATGTCCAGGAACACACAAAATGATACAAGCTCTCTCACAATAAAAAAAAAAAAAAAAAGTACAAGAAAATAATCAAATGAATACATTAAAAAAAGAACTACTTCCCACGACAAAGCCTAAAATCAAGCAAAACTATACAAGGCTATCAAAATTTCAACAGAAATTTTAGATGTCAGAAGTGTGACATAACATACTCAAAAAGCAAAAAAAAAGGAATGAAAAAAATCAAGAATTCCTTTTACCTGAAATGGTTAACATCCAGAACTGGAGAGATTAAGAGTTTCCCAGGCAAGCAAAAGTTTTAAAAAGTTCACTAAACCAGTCTTGCAAGAAATGTTAACATGAAAAGAAATGCCACTAACAACCAGATCACACACAGAAAAGAAAAAAAAAAAACTTCCATTAGAAAAGGTAAAACAACACAGCAGAACAATCACTTATAAAACAAGCATGAATTTAAGTTCAAAGTAGTTTAATCAGTCAACGGATACATATAAATTAGTCAAGAGATACATGTAATGGAAAAATATAAAATGAAACATCAAAAATATAGATAGGAGAGGAAGAAAAGAAAAAAGTAAAGTTTGGGGGAGTCAGGTGGTAGCGCAGCAGGTTAAGCATACATGGCGCAAAGTACAAGGACCAGTATAAGGATCTGGGTTCCAGCCTCCGGTTCCCCACCTGCAGGGAAGTCGCTTCACAATTGGTGAAGCAGGTCTACATGTGTCTATCTTTCTCTCCTCCTATCTTCCCCTCCTCTCTCCATTTCTCTGTCCTATCCAGCAACGACGACATCAATAACAACAATAATAACCACAACAATAAAAAAACAAGAACAACAAAGGGAATAAATAAATAAATAACCTGAAAAGGCACCTTCTTCATCAATGCACATGGGCCAGGATTTGAACCTCTGCCCACCATGGCACTGAGGGAAAGTTTCATGCAGTGATGTCTTTCCCTCCTTCTGTGCCTGTCATTTCCTTTCTATCTGAAAAATAAATAACTCACAGAAGCATAGAATACAGCAGATTGGGAGTCGGGCTGTAGCGCAGCGGGTTAAGTGCAGGTGGCGCAAAGCACAAGGACCGGCATAAGGATCCCGGTTTGAACCCCGGCTCCCCACCTGCAGGGGAGTCGCTTCACAGGCAGTGAAGCAGGTCTGCAGGTGTCTGTCTTTCTCTCCTCCTGTCTTCCCCTCCTCTCTCCATTTCTCTCTGTCCTATCCAACAACGACAACAATAATAACTACAACAATAAAACAAGAAGGACAACAAAAGGGAATAAATAAATAAAATAAATATTAAAAAAAAAAAGAATAGAGCAGATTGGTGACTGATTACCAAAGGTGAAGTGGTGGAGAAAATGAGTGAAGGTAGCCAAATAGTACAAACTTCCAGTTACAAGATATGTTCTGTAGAATAAAAGACTTAACATGGTGATGGCCTGGGTTTGAGTCTCAATGTGGCATATGCTGGAGCAGAGCAGTGCTCTAAAATTCCTCTCTCAATAAATAAATATTTCTCAAACAATAATAATTTGGGTAGACAACATAATGGTTATGCAAAGAGACTTTAGTGCTTGAGGTTCTGAAGTCTCAGGTTCAATTTCCTATACCGCCACAAGCCAGAGCTGAGCAGTGCTCTAGTAAAATATATATAATATACACATATATATTGTCATTATTTTACTTTTAATAATGTACTAATTAATTCCATAATCCTGTACTTATTAAAAAAATTACTTTGGGGGCCAGGCAGTAGGCACAGCAAGTTAAGCCCATATGGCTCAAAGCGCAAGGAACAGCATAGGATCCTGGTTCCAGCCCCCGGCTCCCACCTGCAGGGGGGTCACTTCACAAGCAGTGAAGCATGTCTGCAGTGTCTATCTTTCTCTCCCCCTCTCTGTCTTCCCCTCCTCTCTCAATTTCTCTCTGTCCTATACAACAACAAGAGCAACAACAATAATAAAACAACAACAATGACAATATGGGCAACAAAATGGGAAAAATGGCCTCCAGGAGCAGTGGATTCATGGTGCGGTCACCGAGCCCCAAGGATAACCCTGGAGGCAAACTAATAATAATAAATAAAATAAATTATAAATTAAGAAAACATTACTTTCAGTCTATCACTTGCCTCCTAAAATGTCTTTGCTACCTGAGGATATGAACAAAAAATAAAGCATATAAGATCAAGTGACAGCTGGCATCAAAATTGTCCAGTGTTCTTTGCCTTATGATATTCACATACTTGTATGAGTGTGTGTGTGTGTGTGTGTGTGTGTGTGTGTGTGTGTGTGTGTGTGTGTGTGTAGAGAGAGAGAGAGAGGAGACTATCACTGCTAATCTGTGGTATGGATTATACCTGGAACTTCTGAAGCCTTAGGTATGCAAATTCTATTCTTTAACATAATTCAATCAACAAGGTCCTTGAAGTAAGAAAGATGAGCAGCCTGAGAAGTGGCATAGTAGATAAAGCTTTGGACTCAGCATGAGATCCTAAAGTCTATCATAACCATGGTTTTTGATGTTATGGCTCTTTCTCACCAAATAATAAACAAAAAGTAAAAGAAAAGGTCAGCAGGGAAGCAATTACAGAAGCCAGACCTTCCACCTCCTGAATCCCACAGTGACCTTGGGTCCATATTCCCAGAGGGATAAAGAATAGGAAAGCTATCAGGGGAGGGGAGGGGATATGGAGTTCTGGTGGTGGGAACTGTATGGAGTTGTACCCCTCTTATCCTATGGTTTTGTCAATGTTTCCTTTTTATAAATAAAAAAAAAAGGAAGAATAATTAATAGGGAGCATGGCAATGAGCTCATAAAACTATAATTGGGTCATTACATTTAAATTTGAATTTCCACATTTTACACTTCTTTAATGACTATCATAAAGGTAAACATTATCTAAATTTTTCACAGCAGGTCAATCAAATACATACTATTTTAATTTCATGTCTTCAAGGCTCAAAAGACAGTGCAGTGTGTAAAGAGTTGGACTCTCTAGGATGGGGGAGACAGCATAATGTTTATGCAAACAGACTCATGCCTGAGGCTCCTAATCCCAGGTTCAATCCCCCGCACCACCATAAACCAGAGCTGAGCAGTGCTCTGATGTATCTCTCTCTCTCTCTCTTCATCTCTGAAAAAAAAATAATAAATTTTAAAAAAAAGTCTTTATAAAAAAAAGGTTAGACTCTCAAGCATGAGGTCCTGAGTTTGATTCCTGACATCAAATGTGTAAAAGTGATGAAATGGGTGTCCCTATCTCTTCATCTCTGTCTTCCATTAATGTTTTTCAGGCAGCAGAGCAGCAGTTTAAGCTCACATAGTGCAAAGCGTAAGGACCTGCTCAAGGATCCCGGATCCCCACCTATGGGGGAGGGGGGCCACTTCACAAGTGGTGAAGCAGGTCTGCAGATGTTTTTCTCTCCCCTTCTCTGTCTTCCCCTCCTCACTCAATTTCTCTCTGTCCTATCCAACAACAGTAAAGGAAAAAAAAAAAAAAAAAGATGGCCACCAGGTGCAGTGGATTCCTAGTGCAGGCACCCAGCATCAGGGATAACCCTGGAGGCTAAAAAAAAAAAAGGAAAAAAAAGTTTTTTAAATAGCAATTTTAGGGACAGCAAAACAGCTCGCTTGGACAGTGTGCAGCTTTGCCGTGTGTGTGACCCAAGTTTAAGCCCAACTCCCACCACAATGAAGTAAGCTTTGATGCTGTGTTCTCTCTCTCTGCCTCTCTGTATCCAAATAAATAGTGGTTTCATTTCTGCATATCACTCACGAAACTTAAACCATTCAAGTATGTTTCTACAGTATTTCCTTTGTTGATTAGAGCAAAAGAAAACAATTATTACTAAAGTAGCTTAATAATTCCCATTACCATTTTTAATTTTATCTATTTATTCTTGGATAGAGATAGAAATTGAGAGGGGAGAGAGAGGTAGAGGGGGAGCGAGACACCTGCAGCACTAGTTCACCACTCGTGAAGCTTTCCCCCTGCAGTTGGGGATCAGGGGCTCGAACCCGAGTACTTCCTAGTGCGCAGAGTATTCTGTGCGCTTTAACGAGGTGTGCAACTGCCTGTCCCCCAACCCCCAAGATCATCGTTAAATACAACTAAACACGGAATTCATGCCTACCGAAAGACCCTGTCTACCATACTTCAAATTACCCATCTTTTTTTTTTTAATTTATTGAGAAACCGGAATCTGCTCACCATAATTCTCATGCCAAAGTGCCTTTTAGAGGAGGCATCTTTAATGAACAAGCTCTGACCTTAAGAAGTCTGCGACCAGGAGTCGGGTTGTAGCGCAGCAGGTTAAGTGCTGGCGCAAAGCGCAAGAACCAGCATAAGGATCTCGGTTCGAGCCCCCGGCTCCCCACCTACAGGGGAGTCGCTTCACAGGCGGTGAAGCAGGTCTGCAGGTGTCTATCTTTCTCTACCCTCTCTGTCTTCCCCTCCTCTCTCCATTTCTCTCTGTCCTATCCAATAACAACAATATCAGTAATAACTACAACAATAAAACAACAAAGGCAACAAAAGGGAATAAATAAATATTTAAAATAAAAAAAAAGAAGTCTGCGAACAAAACGCTCTGAACCAACTCCTGCACCTGCTCCTCAAAACCAGCACGGTGCGGCCTCTCCCCACCAATCACAAAACGCGAACAGAAACTGGACGTTCTGGAGTCCGACCCCGCGCAGAGTTCCAGCCCCAGGGGGGCTCGGTAGGGACGTGTGTGTGTGGTGTGTGTGTGTGTGTGGTGTGTGTGTGTGTGTGTGTGTCACACGCTCCCCACTGTCAGAGTGTGTGTGTGTGTGTGTGTGTGTGTGTGTGTGTGTGTGTGTGTGTGTGTGTGTGTGTGTGTGTCACACGCTCCCCACTGTCAGAGCACAGAGCAAACCCAGCCGTCTAGGCTCAGCTGCCTCCATCTTAGTTACCAGAACGGACCCTCGCTGGGCCTACAGACCGGCTTGCAAATTCATTCATACAACACGTTGCTTCGCTCTTTCTATTAAAATAATAATGATGGTGGTAATAATAACAATATCGCGTGGATAGAAGACACCGCATCTGGACGCAGCTCAACGCCGGTGTGAGTCTCTCGAGCGAGCGGCAAGTCTGTCGGACAGAATCGACCTTCCGCTCTCTTCCTCGATATTCAAACTCACCCAGCGGCCACATATCCCCAGGCGCCCCCAGGCCACCCGCGCGTCCCGCCCGCGTGGAAGCCGCCGTCTCCCGACTCACAGCGTGTGTCCGCACACGTTCACCATCAGCTTCAACGAAGGGTTCCGGTACTTGGTGGTCTTACACCTGGGGCAGCCCTGATCATCCATGGCACCCTCTTCACTGCACACTCGCACCGACGTCCGCTTCAACTAGAACCGCCACTACCACCCTGACTACCAGGGCCCCTCACCTCCCTCACCCCGGCCCAGAGTGGACCGCAGGCAGCTTCCTACCAACAGGCACTCGGCTGGAACGGTCCTTTGCGTCAGAGCACCGGACCGCTGCAGGAAACCGCCGCACAAAGGTTCCGGCAGCGAGTTCTACAGTCTTGCAGTAGGGATTTGGTCCTGGCTTGTTCAGATCAGCATTAACACCTGGGATGAGCGGAAGGGCTTTTTAAAAAGCTAATGCTACACAAAGAATCCCTGCTAAGCGCCTAGCTACAGTTCTCAAATACTGTGTCACAATTAGGTACATAAATTCTGTCTTGTTAGGTATTGAAACAGTTCTCAGGGGTGCAAAATATTTTCTCTAGATCAATTTAGTAGACTGTGTCTTATACTTTTCCTTTACACTTTCACAGTCGTGCAGAAAACACTGCAACAGAAAGTTTAGAAAAGTTTTTTAGTATATCAGTCTCGGGACCGACCCTATATAGTACAGATTCTCGCTAAATCCCAGAACACCTCTATAAATAGCCGACATCTGCTCTGGAGGCAGTCACTTACTGTCAAGTCCACTTAATCATGTCACCTGGCTCTAATAACTCTTACCTCTCTCCTCCCCAACCCGCAACCCCCTAAACACACACACACACACACACACACACACACATCAACGACTTTAATTCCCCAAGGAGAAATAAAATCACAAATGAATATGTATTTTCCCCCCAGCAATTCTAAGGTCTAAGAACCCCACACTCCTTAGAAATTGTAAACCATATTCATGGCATTCATAAAGGCTGAAAAGTGAAGTCTTAAGTATAGCTCTTAGATGATAAATTTCTCCTACTACAAGGGGCACCTTAATCATTCCCATAACAAGGATCAGCTGATACATACTGAATAAGCAGGGCAAATGAATGAATGCATGAATGAATGAATGAATGAATGAACAACCATCAAATAGTAGGGCATCCTCTTGGAATGTAGCTCAGTGGTATAGTACAGCATTAGACTTGCATCCATGATGTTCTGAGTTATATCCATAGGCCACAATGATGCTCTGCTGTCTGTGTCTCCCTCTCTCTGTGTGTGTTCTGATTACTAAATAGGTAAATATTTTTAAATGCAAACAGTAGTATAATGTGAATTTTTTATGCCAAGCAGTATCTTGTCATCTGACTCAAACTTTGTCAAGAAAAATGAACAGGTTTTTTTTTTTTTTTCTCAAAATAACCTACACAATGGCTATGCAAAAAGACTCTCATGACTAAAACTCCAAAGTCCCAGGTTCAATCCCCAGCACCACCATAAGCCAGAGCTGAGCAGTGCTCTGGTAAAGGAAAAAAAAAATGACTCATTGTAATTGCAACTTCTCATAGAACTTTTACTTTTTTATATAAAAACTTTTTATAAATGTACAACTTTTTATGAAGTGCAACTTCCATTTTCTAGACAGTTGGCCCAGTTGACAATTCATAATGCAGAAATATAGTTGGAATTTCTATGGGTTGTAACAATAGCTGGATATCACACCTCAGAAACAGCAAGTCAAAGCAGGTCAAAAGAGCATAGAACTTCATGTTAGTATATAGACATTGACATCAAGGATTCAACTAGTAAAGAAGTCATTTCACCTCCTTGATCAAATACTGTTCATTAATAAAAGCTAATCAAATAAAAGTTTACTAAAAATATGTAACACCAAATGTTGGGTTCACCTGAAACTTTTTAAAAATTTTTTATATTTATGTATTTTCCCTTTAGTTGCCCTTGTTTTTTATTGTTGTTGTTGTTACTGATGTCGTCGTTGTTAGACAGGACAGAAAGAAATGGGGAGAGGAGGGGAGACAAAGAGGGGGAAAGAAAAACAGACACCTAGAGACCTGCTTCACCGCCTGTGAAGGGTCTCCCCTGCAGGTGGGGAACCGGGGGCTCGAACAGGGATCCTTATGCCAGTCCTTGTGTTTTGCGCCACGAGCGCTTAACCCACTGAGCTACCGCCCAACTCCCCACCTGAAACTTTTTTTATGCTGTTATTGCCTCATTGAAAGAAAACACGGGGCCAGGTGATGGCTCACCTGGTTGAGTGCACATATTACAATCTAGAAGGACCCAGGTTTGAGCCCCCAGTCTCCACCTGCAGAGGGAAAGCATCACGAGTAGTGAAGCAGGGCTGCACGTGTCTCTCTGTCGCTCTCCCCATCTCCCCTTTCCCTCTTGATTTCTATCTCTAGCCAATAAATAAAAAATATTAAAAAATAATAAAACTGGGAGTTGGGCGGTAGAGCAGCGGGTTAAGCGAAGCTCAAGGACGGGCCTAAGAATCCCTGTTCCAGCCCCCAGCTCCCCACCTGCAGGGGAGTCTCTTCACAAGCAGTGAAGCAGGTCAGCAGGTGTCTGTCTTTCTCTCCCCTTCTCCGTCTTCCCCTCCTCTCTCCATTTCTCTCTGTCCTATCCAACAACAACAACATCAATAACAACAACAATAATAACTACAACAATAAAACAAGGGCAACAAAAGGGAATGAATAAATAAATAGTAAATAATAATAATAAAATTATTAAAAAGAAAGAAAAACACATCTAACCAATTGCATCACTAAGAATGAAATCTCTAAGAAAAAAGGCATTTAGTATATTCATAATTTTTAACTTTGGCCGGTGCGCCGCTATGTTCCACCGCTGGGGAGCCAGAGACAACCCGAACAGCCCCTGCGGCTATAGACAGACTATGACCCACACAGTCAACAACTGCCACCTCTCCAGATTCAAAGGAGGTCTCGAAACTTTACATCAGGCTCAACCTGACGCTGTTGACTGGCTACGGAAAAAGGGCAAACTCTAGAAGAAGAAGAACTTTTTATTTTAATGGGGTGGGTAGAGAGAGAAACTAGAGCATTGACCATTGGTGGTGCTGGGAAATGAACTTTCAACCTCTCGTGTCTATGTCCTTAAACCCAGGATGTTGATATTTAACAAATCAGAAACTTCTAGTGCGAGAGTGAACTTGGGGGACGCTTCACAAGAATTGAAGCAGGTCTGCAGGTGTCTCTCTCTCTCCCTCTCTTTTTCCCCTCTCCTCTCAATTTCTCTCTATTCTCTCAAATAAAATAGAAAAAAAAATGGCCAGAAGGAGCAGCAAATTTTAGTGCCAGTGATAATTTTGATGGCAATAAAAAAATAGCCAGTACCACATTTTAAAGCTGTCCATTCAATTTGCATTATTGTTCATTACAACTAATACTCTTTTTCACCTTTATTTATTTATTTATTTATTTATTTATTCATGAGAAATAATAGGAGAGAGAGAAAGGATCAGACATCACTCTGGTACATGTGCTGCCAGGGATTGAACTTGGGACCTCACGCTTGAGAGTCCAAAGCCTTATCCACTGCGTCACCTCCCAGACCACTGTTTTTCACCCTTTATATATTTAACTATTTAAATACCATATACACTTGTCTTAAGTATTATACATAGATTACATGAATATAACAAGCCATTTGTATAAAGGACTTAAATTCTCATGGGTTTTAGATCCCTAGAATTTGCAACCAATTTCCCCAATAACAAAGGATGGCTAAAAAAGCAGTCTTTGAGGGTGGGGGAGGAAGCATAATAGTTATGCAAAGAGACTCTCATCCCTGAGTCTTCAAAGTCCCAGGTTCAGTCTCTCACACCACCATAAGGCAGAGCTGAGCAGTGCTCTGGTAAAAATAAATAAATACAAAAATACAAAAGGCCAACATACCTATGAAAATTTTTTCCAAGTCATTGGTTGTCAGAGAAATGCAAATAAAGACAACAATGTTAAATGCACATGGCACGAAATCGAGGACCCGCTTCAGGATCTCGGTTCAAGCCCTGGCTCCCCACCTGCAGGGGCGTTGCTTCACAAGTGGTGAAGTAGGTCTGCAGGTGTCTATCTTTCTCTCCCCCCCTTTGTCTTTCCCTCCTCTTTCAAATTATCTCTGCCCTATCCAACAACAACAGCAGTGACAACAATGATTTTAAAAAAAAAGGCAACAAAAAGGAAAATATAAATAATAAAATAAAATATAAAAAATATTTATTAAAAAAAAGACAACAATGAGATACCAGTTCACTCATGTGAGAATGTCACACATCAGAAGAATAGTAACAACAAACATTGGAGAGAGAGGGACAGAAAGACACCTGTAGACCTGCTTCACCACCTGTGAAGTGACTCCCCTGTAGGTAGGGAGCTGGGGGCTCAAACCGGGATCTTTAAGCTGGTCCTTGCGCTTTGCGTCATGTGTGCTTAAAACGCTGTGCTACCGCCGGACTCCCCTGGAGTCTTTATTTATTCATTCATTCATTCATTCACTCATTCATTCATTCCCTTTTGTTGCCCTTGTTGTTTGTCGATGTTGTTGTTGCTGTTATTGTTGTTATTGCTCTCGTTGTTGATGGATAGGACAAAGAAATGGAGAGAGGATGGGAAGACAGAGAGGGAAGAGAAAGACAGACATCTGTAGACCTGCTTCACCGCCTGTGAACTGAAACCCCTACAGGTGAGGAGCCAGGAGCTCGAACTGGGATCCTTATGCTGGTCCTTGCACTCACGCCATGTGTGCTTAACCCGCTGTGCCATCGCCCGGCTCCCGAGAGAGAGAGAGAGAGAGAGAGAGAGAGAGAGAGAGAGAGAGACTGAAACCAAAGCAGCACTGCTCAGACTGGCTTATGGTAATGCTGGGGATTAAACTTGGGACCTCAAGGCCTCAGGCTTGAAAGTCTTTTGCATAATGAATATGCAGCATAACCATTATGCAGCAGTATAACGCTGTAGGAGGAGCCTGATCTTTTAATCCAATTCTAAAAAAACAAAAAAAATTACTCATTTCTTCCTTACAGGTAGAAACTGAAGAAGGGAGAGACAGAAAATTATAAAATAAAAAGGAAAGAGCCAGGTGATGGTGCAGCTCGTTAAGTATACATATTACAGTGCACAAGGACGCAAGAAGGGAAGCTTCACAAGTTGTGAAGCAGGGCTTCAGGTGTCTCTCTCTTTCCCTTTATCTACCTCTCCCCTCTCAATTTCCCTTGTCTCTATCCAATAATTAATTAATTAATAATAATAATGGAGCTAGGTGGTGGCACACCTGGCTGAGTACACATGTTGCAATGCTCAAGGACCCGCATTCCAGCTCCCAGTCCCCACCTACAGGGGAAAGCTTTGCAAGTGTTGAGGCTGTGCTGCAGGTGTCTCTCCGTCTCTCTCCCTCTCTATTTCCACCTTCCCTCTCAATTTCTGGCTGTCTCTACCCAATATATAAATAAAGATAATACAAAAAAATTCTTTAAAATAAAGTCTTTAAAAAATAACAGGAGTCCGGCGGTAGCGCAGCTGGTTAAGCACACATGGTGCAAAGTGCAAGGACCAGCTTAAGGATCCCAGTTAGAGGGCCGGCTCTCCACCTGCAGGGGAGTCACTTCACAAGCAGTGAAGCAGGTCTGCAGGTGTCTTTCTCTCCCCCCTCTCTGTCTTCCCCTTCTCTCTCCACTTCTCTCTGTCCTATCCAACAACAACAACATCAATAACAACAATAATAACTACAACAATAAAACAATGGCAACGAAAGGGAATAAATAAATATCAAAATAATAGTAATAATAAATACATTAAAAATTAAAGCAGAAATTGACTGAGTTTGGAGTATGGCACCAAAGTAAGAAAGCAGAAGTATACTAGAGTTTGCAGTGAGTACCTCCCTAATACTTCCTCTCCACTTTTCCAAGTTTTGGGTCCATGATTGCTCAACAATTTGTTTGGCTTTGTATGTTAACTCTCTTTTTAGTCACCAGGTTCCAGGTGTCATCAGGATGCCGGCCAGACTTCCCTGGATTGAAGACACCACCAATGTGTCCTGGAGCTCAGCTTCCCCAGAGACCCATCCTACTAGGGAAAGAGAGAGGCAGACTGGGAGTATGGACCGACCAGTCAACGCCCATGTTCAGCGAGGAAGCAATTACAGAAGCCAGACCTTCTACCTTCTGCAACCCTCAATGACCCTGGGTCCATGCTCCCAGAGGGATAGAGAATGGGAAAGCTATCGGGGGAGGGGGTGGGATATGGAGATTGGGTGGTGGGAACTGTGTGGAGTTGTACCCCTCCTACCCTATGGTTTTGTTAATTAATCCTTTCTTAAATAAAAAAAATAAAAAAAATAAATTAAAACCAACCAGCTCCATTCCTGCTCTTCACATTGTTTGGCATCACAATTCAATAAATTTGTCTTTTTGGTCTAGGCCAAGTTAAATATGGTTTCTGGCTCCTGGAGAAAATCATATTACCAGCCACCCAGTTGCAGATGCTACCATGATGCCAACCTGACTTCTCTGGACAGACAACCCCACCAAGATGTCCTGGAACCTTATGTCCCCAGAGCCCTGCCCCACTAGGGAATGACAGAAACAGGCTGGGTACATATGGATCGACCTGTCAATGCCCATGTCCAGCAGAGAAGCAATTATAGAAACCAAACCTTCCACTTTATGCACCCCATAATGATCCTGGGTCCATACTCCAGAAAGAGAGATAAAGAATAGGAAAGTTTCCAATGGAGTGGATGGGATGTGGAATTCTGGTGACAGGAACCATGTGGAATTGTATCCCTCTTATCCTATGGTTTTGTCGATCATTATTAAATCAATTTAAAAAAATCTCATTACCAGGGGTTGGGCAGTAGCTCAACGGGTTAAGCACACACGGCAAGAAGCCCAAGGACCGGCATAAAGATCCCGGTTCGAGTCCCCACCTATAGGGGAATCACTTCACAGGTGGTGAAGCAGGTCTGCATGTGTCTGTCTTTCTCTCCTATCTGTTTTCTCCTCCTCTCTATATTTCTCTCTGTCCTATCCAATAATAATGACATCAATAACAACAACAACAACAATAACCACAACAACATTAAACAACAAGGGCAACAAAAGGGGAAAAAAAAACAGCCTCCAGGAGCAGTGGATTCGTGTGGCAGGCACCAAGCCCCATCAATAACCCTGGAGGCAATAAAATAAAATAAAATCATATTACCATAAAAAAGTTATAATGCGTGGTCCGGGAGGCTGCACAGTGGATAAGGCACTAGACTCTCATACATGAGGTTCTGAGTTCAATCCCCAACAGCACATGTTCTATAGTGATGTCTGTTTTTTTCTTTCTTATCTTTTTCATAAATAGTAAATAAATAAAATCTAAAAAACTTTTTTTCCAACCTTGCTTTTCTTTAATATTTATTTATTCCCTTTTGATGCCCTTGTTGTTTTATTGTTGTAGTTATTATTATTGTTATTACTGATGTTGTTGTTGTTGGATAGGACAGAGAGAAATGGAGAGAGGAAGGGAAGACAGAGAGGGGGAGAGAAAGAAAGACACCTGCAGACCTGCTTCACCACTCGTGAAGCGACTCCCCTGCAGGTGGGGAGCCAGGGCTCAAACCAGGATCCTTCTGCCCGTCCTTGCACTTTGCGCCATGTGCGCTTAACCTGTTGCGCTACCGCCCAACTCCCTAAAAAACTTTTTAATTAAGAAAAGTTATAATACTGCAGAGCAGGCAGTTGTACATTGGCTCACACACAGGATTTGTTCATTCTCCAGCATTACAAGTGCCAGAGTGATGCTTTGGTTCTTTCTCCTCCTTCTCTCCCACCTCCAGTAAATAAATAAATATTTTGGTTAAGTTCGTGATGCTACTATACCTGGAAGGAGAACAAGACTCAGTTTCTACCAAGAATTTTCCCTCCACAATCATCAATACAACTTACTAGGTTACCCTCCTCACCTACTACTCATCAGCAGAGCTGCTTGCTTAGTCACTAAGATCTCCCAAATATTATATTCAAGGATTCCTCTACTTCTTCTTCTAGCGTTTGCCCTTCTTCCGTAGCCAGTCAACAGCGTCAGGTTGAGCCTGATGTAAAGTTTCGAGACCTCCTCTACTAATTCTGTCAACTTTTGGGGGGGTGGAGAATAGAAAGAGATTCTGGTTGCTTAGTTCGGGGCATGATGAGAAAGGTACAGTCCATTCCTGAAGCAGTGTAGCCATGATATTGTAACTAGACATAGCCACCATGTGCAGCTCACACCACAGCAACTTTGACCTTTCATTCAAAATCCTTCAGAATCATCCTCAATGTAGTATTTTTAAAAAATATTTTTATTTATTTATACCCTTTTGTTGCCCTTGTTGTTTTATTATTGTAATTATTATTGATGTTGTTGGATAGGACAAAGAGAAATGGAGAGAGAAGGGGAAGACAGAGAGGGGGAGAGAAAGACACCTACAGACCTGCTTCACTGCTTGTGAAGTGACTCTCCTGCAGGTGGAGAGCTGGGGGCTGGAACCGGGATCTTTATGCTGGTCCTTGGGCTTTGCACCACCTGCACTTAACCTGCTGCGCTACCGCCCAACTCCCTAACTCAATGTAGTTTTTAAACTAACCTCCCACCAAATACATAAAATTGAAAACATTAATATTCCAAACATTCTGAATTACTCATTTGTTCAGAAATATAGCATAGTTTTGTGGCTCCATGCTTTACTCATTCTATCCCCTCTGCTTCTAATGAATTCTATCCTTGTCCTCTAAAGGTCCAATTAAAAGTATACTTCTCATTGTCCTCCTCTTTCAAAAATTTTCTTTGTGCTTCCATTCACATACTTTGTATTGCACTTACTTTTTTAAAAACATATTTACTTATATATTCCCTTTTGTTGTCCTTGTTTTATTGTTTTTAATATTTATTTTATTATTTATGTTTATTATTTATTTTAGTATTTATGTTGCCCTTGTTGTTTTATTGTAGTTATTATTGTTGTTTTTGATGTCATCATTGTTGGATAGGACAGAGAGAAATGCAGAGAGGAGGGGAAGACAGAGAGGGGGAAAGAAAGACACCTGCAGACCTGCTTCACCGCTTGTGAAGTGACACCCCTGCAGGTGGGGAGCCTGGAACTCAACTGGATCCTTACGCAGGTCCTTGAGCTTTGCGCCACGTGTGCTTAACCCACTGCACTACCACCCACCGGACTCCCTACTTTTTTTTTAATATTTATTTTATTTATGTATTCCCTTTTGTTGCCCTTGTTTTATTGTTGTAGTTATTATTGTTATTAATGTCGTCGTTGTTGGATAGGACAGAGAGAAATGGAGAGAGGAGGGGAAGACAGAGGGGGGAGAGTAAGATAAACAGCTGCAGACCTACTTCACAGCTTGTGAAGAAGCGACTCCCCTGCAGGTGGGGAGCCAGGGGTTCGAACCCGGATCCTTACACTGGTTCTTGTGCTTTGTGCCACCCGCGCTTAACTTGCTGTGCTACCTCCCGACTCCCTTTAAATCTTATTTAATTTGATAGGACAAAAATTCAGAGGGGAGGACAGAAAGTGGGGGAAAGAGAGAGGGAAAGAGAAATACCTGCAACACTGCTTCACTTCTTGTGAAGCTTTCCCTCTGCAGGAGGGGAAGGGGGCAGTAGGAACTTGAACCCAGGTCCTTTTTAAAATTTTTTTTATTATCTTTATTTATTGATTGGATAGAGACAGTCATAAATTGAGAGGCAAGGGAGGGGTAGTGAGGGTGAGAGACAGAGAGACACCTGCAGCACTGCTTCACCACTTGTGAAGCTTTCCCCCTGCAGGTGGGAACTGGGGGCTCGAACCCAGGTCCTTGCGCATTGTAACATGTGCACTCAACCAGGTGTGCCACCACCCGGCCCCGTATTGCACTTGTGAATGTCGTTATCTCCTCCACCAGATTTCAAGCACCCAGAGCTCAGAAACCCCAATATATTCACAAGGACAACCCAGGTCCTTGTGCATGCTAACATGTGCACATAACCAGGTGCACCACCGCCTGGCCCCGTATTGCACTTGTGAATGTCCTTATCTCCTCCACCAGATTTTAAGCACCCAGAGCTCAGAAACCCCAATATATTCATCTATCATTCAATAGCTAATGCAGCACTTTATCTTTAATGAAGACATAATAAATGTTTGACAAAAGAATGATCATTCAGGGATGTTGACTTTATAACATCAACCATTCGCCAGTATATAACAACGGAACACCTCCTCAACCTGGAAGCCTACTGCAGTCACTACTCAATAGTAGTGACAGTAGTAGTACATACGCTTCTTTTTCTTTTCCTTTTTCTTTTTTACCAGAGCACTGCTCAGCTCTAGCTTATGGTGGTGCGGGGGACTTCAGACACGAAAGTCTCTTTGAATAACCATAATGCTATTTCCCCTGCCCATAAATTATCTTTATTGGATATAAACAGAAATCAAGAGGGGAGATAGAGAAGAAAAGAGACAGAGAGATACCTGCAGCCCTGCTTCACCACTTGCAAAGCTTTCCCCCTGCAGGTGGGGACTGGGGGCTTGAATCGGGGTCCTTGAACACTGTATGTAACATGTGCGCTCAACCAGGTGCGCCACCACCCGGCCCTCCATAAGCTTTCTATATTATAAGAAGCCACCAACACACAATTTATACAACCTTCTATCTCCTGAACAGCTAAAGTAAGCTATAGAAAGAAAGAAAAAAAGAAAGAAAGAGATAAAGAAAGAGAGAGAGGAAAGAGGGAGTAAACTGCATAATGGTTATGCAAACAGACTCATGCCTGAGGTCCCAAGGACCCAGGTTCAGTCTCCATACCATCATAAGCCAGAGCCAAGCAGTGCTCTGGTTAAAAAAAAAGAAAGAAAGAAAGAAAAAGAAAGAGAGAAAGTCTACATTCAACATGGTAATACCATTAAATATATTTAAGCAAAATACAAAATTTGGGGCTGACCAAGATTTTCTTCAATTCACTAAAATAGCTAAAAACTTTCACATATTCCACTGCTCTCTTCAACAGGAAGCAAAGATACAAAAAACAAATAGCTTCTCACCCTTATACAATTCCCACCTCAACTGTTTCTGTTTGCATAACTATTATGCTATCTACCCTCCTCCCACAACTGTTTCTCATAACAGGGCTTTCAATTGTGTATCAGCATGGCAGACTCAAGGGTCCCCAGCAAGGTAGGCATAAGAAACAGAAACAAGTATACATTAATTTATAAATCATTTGACAAAACCAATGATTTGACTCTAAGATTAACTTCCACATATATTCAGGTTTGAAGCTCTGTTCCAGTTTAACTGGATTATGTTTTAAATCAGTTAAACTGATTATGTTTAAGTTGAGAACTTCCACTCTACTTTGAGTTACTGCCAGAATGAGCTCTAAGGTTCAGCCAACTATAGGAATCTGGACCCTAATGTTGGACTCCACTTGTGGTTCCATAGGAATCTCCTTCTGAAGCTATAAAATACCAATATAGCTACAGGCTATAAATATCACAGGAAGTCATTGCTATTTCTATAGAACCTGTTAAACTTGGTACTCTGAGCAAATACTCAGAAGACTTGTGAAAGCTAAATACATGGTTTTTCAAATCAATGCACTATATCTGTGTTTTTGTTTGCTTGCTTGTTTGATTTGTTCTGCATTTTTTTTTATTTTGGAAAGTTTTGGGTTTTTTTAAATTTTTAATTTTTATTAGTGATTTAATAGTATTTTACAAGATTAGAAGATAATAGAAGTAGAATTCTACAGCACTCCCACCACCAAGGTTTTGTTACCCACCCCCCAGGATAACCAACATAGTACCTTCCAAGATTTTAGTTTATTTTATTATTTACCAGGGCACCACTCAGCTCTGGTTTATGGTAGTGCTAGAGATGGAATCTGGTACCTTTGGTGTCTCACGCATGAAAGGCTTTTTGCATAACCATTATCTATCTCCCAACCCTATCTCCCCAACCCTCTCCCAAGATTTTAGATATGGGTTGACTATATATATATATATAATTGTTTTCAAGGTCATAAATTCACTTTATGTTATTGACAGTAAACACAAAGAAGACTCCTATAACCTGAACCTGGATAATTCTAGACTACAGAAATCTGCCAAGTAAATTTTCATTACAGACATCAGTAAAATTTCCTACTTTGCACTATCAGAAGGAAGGAAACAAATATTTACTAAAGACTAAGTTGCAAGAGTTTTTTGACACATCTTATCTTATTTAGTCCTCACAACAATCTAGTTCACTTTTTTAAGTAATTATTAGCAAAGCTAGTCTTAAACTTACATCTAGCTACCTGATCCCCAAATCTACACTGTTCCCACCTTCCTACACTATGTAGGAAGTAGTCTCCTGACTGCTGTGCTTTGATACACATGCTTTGAAAATTCAAGGATTTAAGTGCAATGTAGTAGCCTCCACTGTGTGGTTAAACAGAAGACAGACATAAGTGGGAAAATTGGTGAGTCCAAGTAAAGCCTAGAATTAGGTAATAGTATTGTATCAAAGTTAATTTGTCTGGGCAAATGTACCCTTATAATAATGTTGCATGTTACTATTAACCGGAACTTAAGTAAGAGTAGGTGGGAACATATTTTATTTTTTTTGTGTATGTGAGTCAAAATTATTTTAAAATTTAAACTTAATTATTTAAATTTAATTATTTAAAACTTCAAAGCATTGGGAGGACAGTGCAAAAATAGAGCTTAGACTTCCATATCTGAGGCCTCGTAGATCACAGGTTCAATTCCCAGCAACATATAATAATGCTTAGCAGCACTTTGGTCTCCTTCTCGCTTATGTGAATTTTTTCAGAGCTTTAAAAATAAAAATTCAGGACCCAGTAGAATGCACACCTTGCCACAACTGAAGAACTCAGGTTCAAGTCCCCAGCACCTTGCCTACAGAGGAAAATGCAGGCTGAAGCTTCAAGAACAATGAAGCAGTACTGTTAATGTTGCCACTCCTCTCTGTCTGTCTCTCTCCCACTAGCTTTCTGTTTTTTGTTCTCTCACATTATCTCTTATTGTCTAAATTTTTAAAGGCTACTTAGAACTATGGAGTCACTATGCAAGCACTGTTTCTCAGCAAATAACTAGTGACTAAATAAGTATTCAAATTAAATTTCAAGGAAGCTATGTATCTCAAATATTGTTCTGAAACTCCTTACTGAACTAGATATTTCCAGTGGTGTGGGAACATATACTTGTCACTATGATTATGAATTTTACATCTAGAGATGTCAATGCTTCATGAGGGTAATACAAAAGTAAGCTAAGTCCAAAATCAAATAACATCTTGGCTGACCATCAATATCATGCAGTCTGTCCACACAAAATAGAGAACTTTGCCAAGCTGATCACAACAGCAGGTGACCTAAACAACTGTTTTAAAATATGCTGATGTTGACAGTTATGGGTAGTTATGTTGGCAATCAGGAACAGAAGGCTACCCTGAAGAAAGGTTAGAGTGATGTCCTTCAAGTGTTGAATTTTGAGAAAGAGTATCAGCAGACAGACCCAACTGACCTACCATAATGAGAGGAGCGAAGATAGGTTTGTTCGTTTTTTAAGTTTAAAAAACGAGTTTACAAATCCTGAAGGAAATAATGGCAGTCTCTGCCCACAGGCACTTCACCTCAACCCAGAGGGCAATCTTCCATCTGGCTGTGCTATGGGAAGGGCTGCTGATCCTGCACTGATCTGCAAGGCACCTGTACATAGAGACAGTGTTTCTACCAGAAATAGCATCCTCAAAGAATTATTCAGATGCTTACTTTTAAAATGTCCATACAGAAGACTTAACTTTTCATATAGCTATTATAATCAACAGCTTAGATCTCTCTTACCCTCCTCTTCCATGACAGACATTAGATATTCTACAAGCTTAGTTGCAGGGGTGTTGGGCTGTTAGCCCTCCAGATAATTGAAAGTTGAGCATATTTGTAAAAGACAGACGCTGTACTTTTCACTGGGCCCTGTATAATTTAAGAGTTTTCAAGCAGTGCCCATCTTGGAATGTTAATTTACTGTCAATGTTTCCACCTTAGCACATTCCCTAGTGTCATTCTACTCTTGACCCTTTTAAATACAAAATTCTTGATAAGGAAATCTGGAAGGAGATAAGGGGGTGTAAGGAGACACCTGGTAAACTTCCGAATTGACCATTTTGAAAATTCATTTGGATGCTGAGGATGATCTCTTTGTTAAGAATTTAGCATCTGGACATTAAGGCCATACCATTTAATAATCCTTCTGGATGCGCGGAGACTCTCTTTAAGCGAGTCTGTTGTCCACTTTCCAGGCTACAGTAGGTAATTTCCCGCCCAGAAGCATGGCCTGAAAGAATGTCAGTGTTTCCCTTCAGGTATAGGTGCCTGGGGGTCAGGGGGAGAGGGAAAGGCAAGGGGTGGAGTGGGAGGCGGGTGATCGACAGGGATAGAAACCTTGTCTCCTCCTCTGAATGTGAAATAGCCAATGAGGTGGCGCGGACGGCCTGGCCCGGCCGCCAGTGCCATATAGTATGCAGCAACCCGAGGAGTCACGTTGGGGGAACGGCAGAAAGCAGCTATCCTTTTACACTACTTTGCTCTAGCAGCTATCTTAATGGTGACTGCGTGGCCGGGGGGAAACCTGATCGGCCAGATCCAGCCGAAACCGGGAGGGAGGGAGTGGGCTTTCCGGAGGGGGGGAGGGGGGAGGGAGACGAAGAAGGAGGAGTAAGAGAGGGGGAAAGAAAGAGGAAAAAGAGTGCGAGGGAGTGAGGGAGGGAGGAAAATAAACAACAAAAAATGTCCTCTTCCTCCCCCACCGGGCAGATTGCAAGTGCGGCGGACATCAAGCAGGAGAATGGGATGGAAAGCGCCTCGGAAGGGCAGGAGGCGCCTCGAGAAGTTGCTGGGGGCGCGGCGGCGGCAGCGGGGTTGAGCCCCTCGGCTCCAACCCCTTTCCCCCTGGAGCCCGGGGACGTCGCAGCCGCCGCCGCCAGGGTGAGCGGCGAGGAAGGGACAGTGGCGGCGGCGGCGGCCGGGGCGGCGGCAGATCAGGTACAACTCCACTCGGAACTTCTAGGCAGGCACCACCACGCCGCGGCCGCCGCCGCCGCCGCCGCGCAGACCCCCCTGGCCTTCTCGCCGGACCATGTCGCCTGCGTGTGCGAGGCGCTGCAGCAGGGGGGCAACCTGGACCGCCTGGCCCGGTTTCTGTGGTCCTTGCCCCAGAGCGACCTGCTACGTGGCAACGAGAGCCTGCTGAAGGCGCGGGCGCTGGTGGCCTTCCACCAGGGCATCTACCCCGAGCTCTACAGCATCCTCGAGAGCCACAGCTTCGAGTCGGCCAACCACCCGCTGCTGCAGCAGCTCTGGTACAAGGCGCGCTACACCGAGGCCGAGCGAGCCCGCGGCCGGCCGCTGGGCGCGGTGGACAAGTACCGGCTGCGCAGGAAATTCCCCCTGCCCCGCACCATCTGGGACGGCGAGGAGACGGTGTATTGTTTCAAGGAGAAGTCGCGCAACGCACTCAAGGAGCTCTACAAGCAGAATCGCTACCCTTCGCCCGCCGAGAAGAGGCACCTGGCCAAGATCACCGGCCTCTCCCTCACCCAGGTCAGCAACTGGTTCAAGAACCGCCGGCAGCGCGATCGGAACCCCTCGGAGACCCAGTCCAAAAGGTGAGCACCAACTTTCCTCCTTCTCCCCCTTCCTCCCCCCACCCCCCTTCCCAGCTTTCTTTTCCTCCAAGCGCTCGCAAACATGGCGCTTACCTTCCCCACCAGCCTGGTCCGGCTGCCCACCTCTCCCCGCCCCCCACTGCTCCCCGACCCGCGGAGGGGGGCGGGGGCGAGGGGCGGGGGAACCTCCCTCCGGTACCCTCCCCCACTCCCCCCAGAAGTTTCTGGTCGCCCGCCTAGGTCTCAGTCCCCGCCCCCATTTCGGCCGGTCACCGCTGCCCGCTTTCCCACCCCCATCTTCGGCTTTGAAGTTGCCACGCTCTCCGGGGGTGGCGGGGCAGAGGGGCGTGTGCAGGCGCTGGGAAGGGAGCGCCTGCTGCCCTCCGAGGCCCACGCGGAGCGTCCGCGCCCGGGGTCTGCGCCTCGGCTGGGGTCACCCCGACCCGGCGCGTGCGCGCGCGCTGCCCAACCCCCGGGCGCCGCTTCCCCGGGTGCCTGAGTTGGAGCTCGCCTTGGCCTCGCGGGGCGGGAGCGAAGAGTGCTGGGTGGGTGCTGGCGGCGCCAAAAGGGGTCTGGGGCCGTCGAGGCATTTATGTGACAGAGTTAATCATTCACTCTGCCTGCTATGGTCCCCTTCCCAGCCGTGGCAACGTGGGGTGTTGGTGCAGCTTGACTCGACTGTGTTTTGAAACCTGATTCTGAACTCGTTCGGATCGGATTTCAGCGCCGCAGGGGTAGCCGGGTTGGAAGGCTGCTCTCTGGGTTTCGAACACTA
Organism: Erinaceus europaeus; assembly: GCF_950295315.1. NCBI lineage: Eukaryota > Metazoa > Chordata > Mammalia > Eulipotyphla > Erinaceidae > Erinaceus > Erinaceus europaeus. The sequence goes on from NC_080177.1 coordinate 33,466,539, forward strand.
CGTGGCTCCCCCTCGAGTCCCATTCCGGAACGGTGGTTGCGGGTCGGGACAGACGCTGAAGGCGGACAGCCGCTGGAGAGAAGTGGGGGCGCTATCACCTCCGCACCTCCTAGAGCACCCTCACCCTGGCAACCTTGGACTTTCTAACTGGCAGGTTTCTCCCCTAAACCAGTAGAAACTCTCAGGTTTCCCCCCTTTTCTGCTTCCTCCCGACTCAGACACCTGGTGTGCGTGTCTCTTGTGTTATTGTTGGGCGAGGTAAAGTAAGGAGAAGGTCGCCTAGAGAGATGGTGTCTCCAAACCCCGCGGGGAGAGGAAAACAAGAATCCAAAAGCAACTCGAAGGTTCTGCTCAGGGAAATCTGGCCTCAGAGGAGCCTGCCTGAACCCAGGGAAGGTGATCACTAGGCGCATTCCTGAGCCCGCGGAGGCCCGCCTCTGTGGCTCTGGCCCCTGCTGCCCTGCGGGGGTCCGACGGCTCGGCGCTCCTCGCCCCAGGCTGGAGGGAGGCGCTGTGCAGGGGCCGGGCCTCTCCATAACCAAAATAAATTACACGCTAGAACTTGCGTGTTTTTCCGCAGACTGCCGAGAGGCCACGAGAAGACCGGCGCGCTGATCTCACCGCTCCACCTGCCCGCTTACCGGCACGGGCCAGGGATCTGGTCCCAGGGGCCTGGGGGCAGAGGGTGGGGAGAGAGCGCGGTGTTGCAACCATCCCAACCTGGCCTGCGCTTTCTTCTCTAGGACTCCCCGGCCTCACACCTCCAGTTTCAACTCCTACCTCCAGTTTCAGCTACATACACACACAAACACACACGCACGGTCCCCCTCCCCCAACTCACCCCGCCATTCAACTGCTCATGTTTTCGCTCCTCCCCTTCTCTCTTTCTCCCCCCTTTTCTCTCATTTCTCTCCCCCTTTCTCTCTCTCTCTCTCTCTCTCTCTCTCCCTCTCCCAGTTTAGGCCCCTCTCCGGATCTACCTCCCACCGGCACCCCCGGTGAGTCACCCTAGCGGACTGCGGCTTTGCCACAGCTAGGCTCGTAAATCAAAGTGCTTTCTGCGCTCCTGGCCCCGCAGCCCAAGGTCTGGGTAACCCCCTCCCCACCGCTTGAAAATGAACAGGCTGCAAGGATGTGGGGTCCTCTGCCAGGCCAAGTCCCACTGCTTTAAAGCTCCTTCTGCTCTGCCCTTTCCCTACCCAACACGAACTCAGACCAAGTGGAGAAGCTCAACTCCTTCCCTCCCTTGTATTGGGTATTTTCCCCTTGCGTAGGGGAAGCAAGGAACACTGCCATCAGGAACTGAAGAACTGTGGGGACTAGAGAAAGGGGTACAAGCCACTGAATGACACCCACCGTTCCCCTCCCACCTCACCAGGGCACTGGATGTTGTGTGTTAAACAGGCCCCATGGCTTCCTTTGGATTCAAAAGTGACTGCACATAACTGTTCTTGGGTTGAAAGTGTTTATCCTACAAGGACAGCCACTTTGTTGAATGAGAGTTGTCAGTCTAGTGGAGTACCAGTTTGGGAGCAGGTGAGAAATGATCATCTGTTAACTGACAATCCAAACTGAACACTTCCCACCTCCTGCTCCTTTGACAGTTTTATCTACTTTCAAAACCAGACTAATCTGAATTGGTTTGAGAGAAGGGGGAAGACCTTCCTAAACTGGAAAGACTGACCACCTCATTTAATGAACCTTTTTTCCTCTAGGGTATAAGCAGCAGCCTATTTGATAATAAGTAATAAGGCTTAAGCATTACTATATATATATATATATACAATGCTCCTGTAAATCCTATTAGCTAAATTTCCACTATTCTCTATCTGGTTAGAATCTGCTAAGATGTTTAAACAGGACTTAAAGAGGCCCTGCTGTGCTTTCCTTAAATACTTTAATGGATTTAAGGACCGGTTCTTCAAACAAATAGCACTGTGTAAAATGTCACACACACACACACACACACACCTTACCTTACCTTCATGTTTTTACTTCTTCCTCTTTATAGTGAATCAGATGGCAATCCCAGCACTGAAGATGAATCAAGCAAGGGACATGAAGACTTGTCTCCTCATCCACTCTCCAGCTCATCTGATAGTGTCACCAACCTCAACCTTTCTAGTCACATGGAGCCTGTATATATGCAACAAATTGGAAATGCTAAGATATCACTTAGCTCTTCTGGAGTTTTGTTGAATGGAAGTTTGGTACCTGCAAGCACATCACCTGTCTTTCTTAATGGTAATTCATTCATTCAGGGACCCAATGGAGTTATTCTTAATGGACTGAATGTGGGCAATACACAGACAGTGTCATTAAACCCACCCAAAATGGCCTCAAATATTGTGAGTAATGGCATGTCCATGACTGACATACTGGGGTCTACCTCCCAGGATGTGAAGGAATTTAAAGTCCTCCAGAGCTCTTCAGCTAACTCCACAGCCACCACCTCCTATAGCCCCAGTGCCCCTGTGTCATTCCCAGGGCTGATACCCAGCACAGAGGTCAAAAGAGAAGATATTCAAGCAGTGGCTTCCCAAGACGGAGGCTCTGTAGTGACTTTTACTACACCTGTGCAAATTAACCAATATGGCATTGTCCAGATCCCAAATTCCGGAGCAAATGGCCAGTTCCTGAATGGGAGCATTGGATTCTCACCACTGCAGCTGCCTCCTGTTTCAGTGGCAGCTTCACAAGGTAAAACTCTCATTCACTACCATAATGCCGCAGTGAATGTTTTAGTCAGCTGCTGGAAATGGTGCAGTTGGTGGGAGCTATAAATTGATGTTACATTATTCGTTGTTGCAGCACCAAAATAACCTTGAATTGTTTCTGCTTTTCACAGCACCCATATAATACACAGTTTACTTACATTTTTGTATCATGAGGATGGGCTTTTATTTTCCTAACAACTAAGTGGAAAAATACAGTTAATAGCAAGTCTTGCAAGTTCTCCAATCATAGAAATATGAGAGGGGGGCCAGGCAGCAGCACACCAGGTTAAACACACATAATATGAAGGGCAAAGGCCCACCTGCAGGGGTGTCGCTTCACAAGCAGTGAAGCAGAGCTGCAGGTGTCTATCTTTATCTCTCCCTCACCATCTCTCCTCTCAATTTCTCTGTCTTATCCAATAAAAAGAAAAATGACTGCCAGAGGCAGTGGATTCATAGTGCAGGCACTGAGCCCCAGCAATAACTCTGGAGGCAAAAAAAAAGGAAGAAAGAAAGAAATACGAGAAGTCAGTTGGTGCTTACAGAATAGCCCATTGCTTGACATTTTAAGATTAAAAATTAATAAGGCTAAGAACACAAAGTTAGTCAAGTAGTTAGTAAGAACATAAACACTTTACCTAAGCACTATTTATTTGACCCAAAAGTATTTTAGAAAGCAAAGCAAAAAAGACCTAATCAGTTGAACTTAATTCCTAGTCCTCCTATAATTAAGACTTAGCCAACCTAGAGGAAAGCCAAAGAGCTATATGATTGGGTTTCAGCTGCCGACTATGTACTTGCTCCCATGTGTGGCTTTACTTATGAAGATAAGCCTAAGTTATTTTTGCATGTTTGTGTCTTTATAAAAGACATTCTAGTAGAGAAATACCTCAAACTCAGGTAACATGAGGCAGTTCTTTGCTGATTTGAAACAAGTTTGGATTGCTCTGTATGTTTTTCTTTATGTAGAAATAAGAATGGATAGGATTTTTGGCAGTAGTTGTATAGCCTCTTGTATCCAAGAGTGGGAAATGTTGCTACCTATTTGTCTTCCATAAGCAAATCTGAAAGTCTGAATTTTTACAAGAGCAAAATAAGTAATACTTTGCCTTAAGTTCAACATCTATAAAATGATTATGAGACAATCCGATAATACACAATTCTTTTTTTTTCCATAATTCTGGTCTACTTCAGCTTCATTCTTCCAGGTTTAAGTCACTACCAAACACTGGGGAGGGTGGGGATCTGAAACACACAGAGAAAGCCAAATTGCTTAGTTTAATAATCTAATAGGGCTCTAACTCTTTTTGTCTCTATAGAAAATTCTCCAGCAGGAATGGATAGCATAATGGTTATGCAAAAGAGACTCTCGTGCTTGAGGCTCTGAAGTCCCAGGTTTAATCCCCCTGTATCACCATAAGCAAGAGTTGAGCCAGTGTGCTCTGGTAGAGAAAAAATTCTAAACATTAGATGTAATTTTAAAAGACAACAAACCAGAGCAAAAAAGGTGACATTAGGAGAAAAAAATAAAGCAGCAATATTCTTCACATGTAATCTAGAAAGGTACTATCATAACAAATTATTACAAACTAATAGCTAATTTTAGTTTTAATTTTTAGTGGGACATTTAATACCAAATAAGGACAGCGTTTTTAGTTAAAATTGCTAAGATCAAATGACAGGGCTGTCACTTCTTAGCCTGTCTGGGTAAGTTGAAGGGCTAAGTTTAACCAGATGGGTTCAGGAAGCAGTTTTCCTCTAGTAACTGTGTACTGAAGTTCTTAGTTTAGCATTTGAATATTCAGCCTTTCTTAGAAAACAGTTAACAAACTTTTTAAAAAGTGTTCAGACAAGGTGGATTTTCTTTAGAAAATATATTACATCATTACAAAGTTATTATTTGGACCTTTGCAATGTTTCAATTGGACTTTTTATTGGTCTTGAAATTATTGTTTAGTTTACAAATAAATGAAAGTCATACTTTAAAATTAAGTTTTAGAACATATCTGTTTTCCCTTTCATTTACAAATGTTTGTATACACACTCAGAAATGTTATTGATATTTAATAATGGTTAGGGAAAAGTATCACATCTATTATGGCTCTCTTAAATAATCATTTTAAGTTCAAATAAAGTGTTTTACTTAAAAACAATGCTTTGCTTGAGGGCGAGGTAGTCTTGCACCCAGTTAAGTGCACATAACACCATATGAAAGGACCAGAGTTGAACTGCCCCTGCTCCCCACCAGCATGGGTGATGCTTCATGAATGGTGGCACAGATCTGCTGGTATCTTTCTCTCTCCCTCTCTAATTCCCCTCTCTCTCTCAATTTTTCTCTGTCCTATCGAATAAAATGGAAAAGATGGCTGCCAGGAGCAATGGGTTCATAGAGTTAACACCAAACCCCAGAGATAACCCTGGAGGCTGAAAAAAAAAAGTCACTGGGAGCAGTGGATTCATAGTGCTGGCACTCAACCCCAACAATAACCCTAGTGGCAATAAAAATATAAATAAGTAAACAGACGGACAAGACAATGTTTTGCTCAAAAATTTTTTGAGATACTAAAACAAGGGCAACAAAAGAAAATAAGTATTTTTAAATTTTTTTTTAAAATTTGAGATACATGTAAATAATGCAGTGATTTATCAATATAAGTAGTGTTATAGTCACTATAACACCACTACATTGTTATTCTGACTCAAGAAGGGAAATGTAGGTGAATTACTTTCACCATTGGGCTGCTTATTTTCAAATCAGGAGTTTATTACACACCTCATTCTGATCAAAGTAAATAGTCTGAATTATTCTTTCATAAAACTCCCCCCCAAATCTTCTTTTCTTTCAGTAGCAAGACAATTGGCATTATTTCACTATGTCTCCATAAACACTCATAAATAAAAGGGTTTTATTTGATGATGAGGCAAGGGGGGTCCTAATTTATATACACTGTATGAATTGCCTGATTGGAATGTCCTCTCAGCTTTCTACTTACATTTCTTTTAACTGCTTCTGGTCTTTGCAAACCATTATAGCAAAAGCCTCAAAAGATATGAGCCTTTGAGAGTAGCATTAATTTTGGTCCTTTATGTTAACCTTTGGTTTTTTTTAAAAAAAAGCACTGCATTATTATTAATTCTTCCAATTACTCCAACAGTGAAAATTCAGAACTATCACACACACAGAAAAAAAAATAATTTAATAACTTTTGTTGACTTAACATTATTTTATGGTTAGTTAGGTGAAGGTTTAAAGTTTGCCTGTATCAGTTTATATGATTAATTTTAAGTCCCAGGATAATTTGTTTATGTGATATTTTCTACATATCTATGTTTAACCTCAGTTACTGAACTTAAACATTTTAAAGGGGGGTTATTTTGCATTTATGTTTTCTAGTCGTTTTTTTTAATTTTTATTTATTTTAATCAGAGAGACTAAAACAATGCACAGCTCTGGCTTGTGGTGCTGGAAACTGAACATGGGACCTCAGAGCATCAGGCATGAAAGTCTTTTGCAAAACCATTATACCATCACCACAGCCCATGTTTTTTGGTTCTAACAGGCAGACAACTAGCAATAACTGTCAACTAATTGAAAGACATAAAGTCAATAATAGTAAACTAGAAACCTGACTGAAATTATTAGAACTTGAAAAAAAAAATGTGCACACTTAGTTTCTAAAACCATTTCTAAGCACATTTGGTTATCAGAATTCCTGAGATGGGGGTGGTAAAATGTATATCTGTTATAAGACTACAGTAAGTCAAGTTCTCAGGAGTAGAACTTAGGACGTGAGTTTTAAGTGCTCAAAGGGCTTCCACTAAACCTGAGAAAAATCATGTGACTAAAAAGTAACCTTTTACTTTCCTGATCACTTGCATCAACTGTCTGTACTTTATTTATTTTATTTTATTTTTTAGGTAATATTTCAGTAAATACAAGCACTTCAGATGGGAGCACATTTACAAGTGAGTCAACTACAATTCAGCAAGGAAAGGTTTTTTTGAGCTCTCTTGCTCCCAGTGCAGTGGTATACACTGTTCCTAATTCAGGCCAAACTATAGGATCTGTTAAACAGGAGAGTTTGGAGAGAAGCCTGGTGTTTTCTCAGCTGATGCCTGTCAATCAGAATGCTCAAGTTAATGCAAATCTGTCTTCTGAAAATATCTCCGGGAGTAGCCTCCATTCACTAGCCTCCTCATTAGTTAATGTGTCCCCAACACACAATTTTTCTCTGACTCCACCGACCTTATTAAATCCCACCGAGCTGAACCCTGACATTGCTGATGGCCAGCAAATGTCTGCCCCTGTGGCAAGCAAATCTACTGTGACATCTGTCAGTAACACTAACTATGCAACTCTACAGAACTGCTCCCTTATTACTGGTCAAGATCTATTATCAGTTCCTATGACCCAGGCTGCCCTTGGGGAAATAGTTCCTACAGCTGAAGACCAGGTGGGTCACCCCTCCCCAACAGTACACCAGGATTTTGTCAGAGAACATCCTTTGGTTCTGCAATCAGTAGCTAACATAAAAGAAACTTTCTTAACAAATTCAGAGAGCAAAACAGCAAGCAACTTAATGATGCTGGACTCCAAATCCAAGTATGTCCTTGAAGGCATGGTGGAGACTGTCTGTGAAGACCTAGAAACAGATAAAAAAGAGCTTGCCAAGCTTCAGACTGTCCAACTGGATGAAGATATGCAAGACTTATGAACTTTATTCCCACTTTCTTTTTTTGCATCAGGGGACAAACCTTTTCCTGAAGCCCATAGAGCATAAAACATATTCCCATTTAAAGAGAAATACTAGTTTTGCAAGTAAATGCATTCAAAAGACTTTGGATTGATCTGCATGAAGATCGCAATTAAATATATAGGAGTAAAACTACATTACTACAGCCTTTTGTTCAGATGTATTCTCTTTTAAATAGATGGAGACGAAAGAACATGAAATACATCAAGTCAGTGTACCATTTGGAGACATTCTGAGGTCAAATGGAACTGATGAACACTTTTTTAATTGAAAAAAAAAAATCTATATGTGTGTGTATATATATACATATCTAATGTAGAAAATTAAATATCATTACAGAACTTTAGCAAGAATATAGTTCTTTTTGTTTACTTTTACTCCATGGGCATTTATAAGGTTAAGAAATACAAATGGTACTCCACACTATTCTAAGGGTATAGTTTTGAATATATGTTTTGGGTTTTTTTTCCCAGCATTTTTGTGAAAGTTTCAGTTTGTCTACACATTTCCAAATATGATTGGTAATAGTTCAGTGTGGCAGAGAAAGTTTGCAACTTTACTAAAAACTTTGGAACAAATTTCTGTATGAGTGTAAATGTATCTAGTCCTTATAACAAGGAATAGAGTAATTCAGTGAATTTTATTTATGCTGTATATGTTTTCTTATACTTCGGATACTATGAACTGAAAAAAAAAGTTTTCTTACTGTTTAATTTATTATTATTGTTTGAACAGGAAGTTTTCCAACAAAGTTTCCAGTTCCAACGAAGTTTAAATTTTTGTAGGATTTTTTAAAGTAATGATTTTTATCAGTACTTTATTAAGGTCAAGATTAATAACACTGAAACAGGAAATCTAACTCCCAATATTGGAATTTTTGTACTTTTTTTTCACATCCTTGTTCTTTATTTAGCAACTTTAATTCATTTAAATATGCTGTCTTTTAACTTCTATGTGCCTTTTTACCTTGTGGCCTTTTTATTCTTACTAAGGTACAGATGTGTCAACAAAAGCACTGAAGGCTCTTTTCTACTTTAACAGGGTTAATTTCACCACAATGAATATGTAAATTTAATTCAACAGAATTCCATCCTGTTGAAGCTGAGTTCTAAATATTTTTAGTTATTACATTATGACATTTGACTGTTGTTTGCACTATATTATCATATATCTTAAAGTCCAACTTTAGGGTGCCCTCAAGAAGCTTGTTGTATAATGCTGTGATCTGTGGTCTTAGTTTTTAACAGGACTGAACACAAGATGTAACAATTCAAACACATTTTGTAGTGACTAGAATCTGTGGTCTCTGAAAAGTAACAAAGATGAGAAAATGATCTCATTAGAGATCACTGAAAATAGTTGGACATCAAGATGTTACCTCATCTTGCTTTCTATAGGATTAGAGCAAAAGGTCTACTCTAGGCCTTCTACATGCCCATCAACAGAACATGTTAAATAAGAGGCATAGAGGATTTAATGTTTGTTACTGCAAATGGAACTTGTAGGCATAAATGCAGAGTCCTGTGAAGAATTCCTCTTTCATCAATTTGATAAAGAACTTAGATCTCATTTTTAATGGAATTAGTGAATGTTTCTAAACTGCTGAAACTCATGTTTTTGTTTTGTTTTTATTAAACCAGGTGTTTTAGAGTTCTTTTCACTCCACCATTACTTATACAGACTTTTCCCTCCTTTGGATGTGTGCTGATCATATTACTAAGATTGATTACTTGGTTCTATAGTGTAGTTTACATAAAAATGATGTTTTCCACTTGATTGCTACAGATACCAAGTTTGCTAATTATTTATAAACCCATCCAATAAGGGAAATGGAGTATTTCAGAAGATATATATATATATACATATATATATATGTATATATATACTTTTTTATGTCTTCCAAAAATACATGAAGCCTCTTTTATTCAAAGTTCTTCCTCATTTCTCTCAAGAAAAAAGATAGCACAAAACCTAAGACTTGCCTAAGAAACCCATTTATACTCTCAATATGATGTAATTATATCCCGACAATTATTCCAGGTCGCAATACAGTATACCAGTTAAGACTCAATGCACATCATAAAGCACATTTTGTTCTTTTCTATTGTCAGTAGAATAAGGGCCAGTAGATATGTAGCCCATATATATGTGAATGAAATAAGATAAACCCCATGATCTCCTTGCACAGAATTGCAAATATCTGGTTTAGTTGTTGTTGTTGTTGTTGTTTTGGGGGGGGTGGGGGTGCTTTCAATACCAAGGGCCAGACTCTGAACCCTTAGAGTTCATGTGGCAGAATTTCTTAAATAAACCAATGCTTGAAGATGCTGCAAATGATCCTCTAATGATCCCCTTAGAGGAATCAGAATAGGAGAAGATAACTCTCCCTGCAAATCCCAACCCATGCTGCTGGCTGTGAGATTTTTGGTGTGAGCCTATCTATGCACTCTATCAGCCAGACCCAGCATTTAGCTGTTAGTGACAACTAATAAAGGACAGTCTGTTGGTTAAAGAAGGTGCATTTGTTCCTCAATCAAGCAAGAGCACCTGTATTGTACTGTTTTATATCTCATGTATATTTATAGTAATAAAAAGACTGAATTGTACACATGTTTCTGTACCTTTCTTGTGTTATGAAAGGCAGGTGGACTTTATAGCCATATGTAACAATCCATAGTTAAGTTGCACACTGACCCAAAGTCTCCCTGAATATGCCTTTGCATCTTGCATGTTAAAAGATGGATTATTGGGCATGTTACATGTTAGACAAGTGTGCATTAGTATATAGCCAGAACTTCTTCAGTCTAAAATGTTTCAACAGGTCATCTCATCATAAAAATATAAATAGTTCAGGAAAATTGTGGGGGGGGAAATAATTACATTTAACAAAAATGTTTTCAAGTCTTCCTAGAATTTAAGCGATAGAGCCTACCAGTTATTTTGTGTCTAAATGACAAATATGTTAATTTAATATTACCATCATATGTTTTAATCAAAATTATATAGCATGTGACTTTTGACTTTCAGGGTTCTCAAAAAGTTTTATTCTTTTGCTGCATGTACTGTATGTTTAGAGGCAATCAGTTCTATACTCGATATGGTTTTACTGTGCCTTACACAAAGAAAATCGATACAGAATGTATATCCTGGGTGGGGTAACAGAGTTTCTAATGCACTGTTAGGTGAGGGCACACAGAGCATGTCCCAGACATTTCTGTGCTTAATTACCCAACCAAAGAGATCTAAAGTATGTATGTTGTACTGTAATGGGGGGTTTATGCCTGGACAATTAAGTGTTTTATTTGTTTTCTGAAATGATGTGAACTTATTTTTCTAAACACTATGCTAAATAAACTTTATATTTATATGTACCTAGTGTTGAGAAGTTACTTACCTAGAAGAAGAGTAAAAGCAAAAAAAAAAAAAAATCCACAAAGTTACACAAAGAAGAGATAGATCACTGGGTAGAGTGCATGCCTGGTCATACCCGTGGCCAGTGCCTGAATCTTCCTGGCACCACAGGGAAGCTTCTTGCTATCATGTCTTCCCCTCTCTTCCTCTACCTGAATGAAAAAGTTGACCCAGGAACAGTAAATTCACAATTTTGTAAGATCCTGACTTAAAAAAAAAAAAAAGCTATATGAGCTGAAAAATGTAAAAACGATAGGAATCATTCTGATAAATAATAATCAATTACCCTTTGTAATATATATAGTGTGTGTGCAAGTCTTAACTACTGTATACTCAGAACTAAATGATTCATCACAAATAAAGGATTTGTATTTTATTTGGAGTGGCCCCAAATCTGAATATGTTACTCTTTGAAGTTAAATTGAACTGGAAAATCCAAAGACCATGCCATTCCTAGACTTATTGAAAAATATCACTCACCTTTAAAGCATTGCTGTTAGCCTGGTTACTATACCACATTTGAACTCACCATGGATTGACTTATAAATTACAGATAGAGCTCCATACTCATCGTGTGTGTGTGTGTGTGTGTGTGTGTGTGTGTGTGTGTGTGTGTGTGTGTGTGTGTGTGTGTGTGATAATTTTCTATGCCTCCCATGCTGAAATGATGAAATTAGTTAATAAAGTAGATTGGCACCAGCTGTACAATTCTATTTTAAAAATTTCTTAAATTCATCAAAGTCACTTCAGGTATCATCCATACTCCTCTTCAGTTTGTCAATTTTTAAATTACTTATTGGGCCAGCAAAATAGCTTACTTGGTTTGTGTGCTGCTTTGGCAAGTGAGTGACCCAAGTCTGAATCTGGCCCCTACCCCTATCACATTGAATGAAGCTTTAGTGCTGTCTGTAGTCTCTGTCTCTTTCTCTCTCTGTCTCTACCAGCAAAAGAAAAGAAAGAAGAGGCAGGAGAAAGGCTTATTCAATAATGATAGAAAGAACCAGATCCCTGTGGTGCCAGGAATCGAACTTTGGATCTCCAGTGCTTTAACCACTGCACAAGCTCCTGGATCAAAATTTGTCAATTTTCTATGTAGTTAAAGTAAATAGTATCTCAGTGAGAACAGTCAAATATTACAGACTAATTGTATGCTATACTATGTATTTTTAAAAGATTTCTTTTATTACATGTGAGCAAGAAAGTTTCACATGAGAAAGACAAGCCCAGAGCACCACTCTGGTATATGTGTTGCTTGGGATAGAGCCAGGAATTTTAGGTGTGCAAGTCCAGTGCTCTGCCAGTTGACCAGTTTCCATGACTGCCATACTAAAATATCTTGATGTTTTAAGATTTATTGATTAATATGTTAGAGGAGAAAAATAGAACCAGAGCATCACTCTGATAAATGCAGTGACAGGGAGTGAGCTCAAGACCTCCTAATTTTAAGTCCAAAGCTCTAGCCACTGTGCAACTCAAATCAGACCATGGTTTTTATTTTAAAACAGAGCACCGCTTAGCTCTGGCTTATGGTGATGCTGGGGGTTGAATATGGGACCCTAGAGTCTCAAGCATGAAAGCCTTTGTGCATAGCCACTATTCTACCTCCTGGGCCTCATGCTATAATATTTTACCTGAACATTTTTTTAAACTGATTTAATAATGATCAGCAAGTCTGTTGGATAAGAGGGGTATAATTCCAACACAATTTCCATCACCAGAGTTCTGCATCCCATCCTCTCCCTTGGACATTTTGCTAAACTTTCCTATTCTCTGGGAGTATTGACCCAGAATCACTATGGAGTGCAGAAGGTGGAAGGTTTGGCTTCTATAATTGCTTCTCTAGACATGGGCATTGGCAGACTGATCCATACCTCTAGCCTGTTACTGTTTTTCCCTAGTGGGGCAGGACTCTGGAGAGGTGGGGTTCCAGGACACATTAGTGAGGTCGTCTGCCCAGGGAAGTCAAGTTGGTGTCATGGTAGCAATAGACTTCCTAGCATTTTCCAAAATGGAGATCTCAAATCTCACCTGCTATATTCCTACCTTTAGGTCCCTGATTATTAAACAATTTGTTCTGCTTTGTATCTTAATGCTTTTCAGCCACCAAGTTGCAGATGCTATCATGACACCAACCTGACTTAGCTAAACATTTTTAATGTTTGACAAGTTTAGACTGAGGCGATAGCATAATGGTTCTGAAGAAGACTCATTCTTGAGGCTACAAAGTCCCAGGTTCAATCCCCAGCACCACCATTAGCTGGAGTCAAGCAGTGTTCTGGTCACTCCCCATGTGTGTGTGTGTGTTTCTTTATCTTTCATTAAAATTTAAAACAAATGAAATATTTCATACATCAGATAGTAACAACAACACTGGAGAAGTTACAGGGTTAACAGAACCTTCCTGCATTGCTGGTGGGAATGTAAATTGGTCCAACCCCTGTAGAAAGCAGTTTGGAAAACTCTCAGAATGCTAGACATGGACCTAATCTATGACCCAACAATTCCTCTCCTGGGGATATTTTTTTTTCTTTTTTTTTTTTTTGCCTCCAGAATCCACTGCTCCTGGAGGCCATTTTTTTCCATTTTTATTGCCCTTGTTGTTGTATTTATTGTTATCCAGTCTCTTGGAAACAGAGTTGGCAGTCAGCTGAGGTAAAGAACAAACACCTCATCACAGACCCCTGCAGGCGTCAACCCGGCTTTGACCTAGCACGTTATGATTGGGCCCTCCTCAATCGGTATCGAACAGGCCATGGCTGGTGCGCTGCTATGTTCCATCGCTGGGGAGCCAGAGACAACCCGAACTGCCCCTGCGGCTACAGACAGACTATGACCCACATAGTCAACGACTGCCACCTCTCCAGATTCAAAGGAGGTCTCGAAACTTTACATCAGGCTCAACCTGACGCTGTTGACTGGCTACGGAAGAAGGGCAAATGCTAGAAGAAGAATTGTCATTGCTATTGTTGTTGGATAGAACAGAGAAATCAAGAGAGATGGGGAAGACATGGAAGAGAGAAAGATAGGCACCTGCAGACCCGTCGCTTCACCGCTTGTTAAGAAACCCCCCCTCTACCCCACCACACCTGCCCTCCCGCAGGTAGGGAGTCAGGGGCTAGAACCCTGATCCTTAAGCGGGTTCTTGCGCTTTGCACCACCACGTGCACTCAACCTGCTGCGCTAAGGCCCGCCGCCCCCCTGGGGTTATATTCTAAAGAATCAAAACACAACCATCCAAAAAGATCTGTGCATACCTATGTTCATGGCTGCACAGACCTGGAAGCAATGTCCAACAACAGATGAATGGCGGAGAAAGTTGTGGCATAATACACAATGAAATACTACTCAGCTATTAAAAATAATGAACTCACCTTCTTCACCTCATCTTGGATGGAGCTTGAGGGAATCATGTTAAGTGAGATAATCCAGAAAGAGAAGGATGAATGTGGGATGATCTCACTCATAGAAGTTGAGAACAGGGAGTCGAGTGGTAGGTAGTACAGCAGGTTAAGCGCAGGTGGTGCAAAGCGCAAGGACCTGCGTAAGGATCCTAGTTCCAGCCTCCGGCTCCCTATCTGCAGGGGAGTCACTTCACAAGTGGTGAAGCAGGACAGCAGGTGTCTATCTCCCTCTCCTCCTCTCTGGCTCCCCTCCTCTCTCCGTTTCTCATGTCCTATCCAGCAACAACAACAATAAATACAACAATAAAACAAGGGCAACAAAAGGAATAAATAAATAAATATAAAAAGTTTTTTAAAAGCTGAGAACAGAAAGGGGAAACATAGTACTTGGACTGGGTTTGGTGGCAGAGGGAGAAGGGGGTGGGGATGCTTTTGAGGTCTGGTACATGATAGTGTAGGAAGACTTAGGCTGGAGGTAGGAATATTTTGCGGAAAACTGAGAAATTTTTATACATGTATTAACAGCTGTATCTATTGTAAACCATTAATCCCTCTAATTAAAAAATTGAAAACCAGGGCGCCGGGCGGTGGCGCAGCGGGTTAAGCACATGGCGCCAAGCTCAATGACTGGCGTAAGGATTCCTGTTGGGAGCCCTTCGGCTCCCACCTGCAGCGGAGTTGCCTCACAAGTGGTGAAGCAGGTCTGCAGGTGTGTATCTTTCTCTTCCCCTCTCTGTCTTCCCCTCCTCTTGACTTCTCTTTGTCCTGTCGAACAACAATAACAGCAATGACAACAATAATAATAACAACAGCAAGGATAAGCAACAAGGGCAACAAAACAGAAAAAATAGCCTCCAGGAGCAGTGGTGCCAGGACCGAGTCCCAGTGATAACACTGGAGGCAAATAAATAAATAACCAAGTAATATAACATGTTTTTTATGACATTAAAAACAAAAATTTTTACTTCCTTTTATATTTATTTATTTTCCCTTTTGTTGCCCTTGTTTTTTTATTATTGTTGTAATTACTGTTGTTGTTATTGATGTCATCGTTGTTAGATAGGACAGAAAGAAATGGAGAGAAGCTAGGGGAAGACAGAGAAGGGGAGAGAAAGATAGACACCTACAGACCAGCTTCACTGCCTGTGAAAGGAACCCCCTGCAGTTGGGGAGCCAGAGACTCAAATCGGGATCTTAACACTTGTCCTTGAGCTTTGTGCCACATGTGTTTAACCCACTGCGCTACTGCCCAACTCCCCAAAACAAATAATTTTCGCAGTTATGTTTGAAGAAACAGACACTCACCAATCTATCAGATTTTATTACAGGCAGATACAAATCACTAAGTGCTTTGTTTTAGTTAATATTTGTGTCACTACTCACTCACCAATGCTCTGCTATACTAAATGCCTGAGAAACAGATATAAGAAACAAGATTTTTAAGCCATAGTTACAGGATTGCAGTGATGTGACAAATGCTACACTTAAGGTGTAATTTCCTGCTTAATCACAGAATGGGCCTTGCATTATTCAGTTTATAACTGAACTATTTTTTAGGGGGCCGGGTGCTGGCGCTCTGGATTAAGTAGACATAGTGCGAAGCATAAGGATTGGCACAAGGATCCAGTGGTTTGAGTCCCCATTTCCCCACCTACAGGGAGGTCGCTTCACAAGCAGTGAAGCAGGTCTTCAGTTATCTTTCTCTCCCCTTCTTTGTCTTCCCTTCCTTTCTCAACTTCTCTCTATCCTATCCAACAACAGTAGTAGTAACAACAATGACAGCAACAATGATGGAAAAAGTATGGCTGCCAGGAGCAGTGGATTCGTAGTGCAGACACTGAGACCCAGCAATAACCCTGGAGGCAAATAAGTAAATAAATAAATCAAACTCTTATTTATTTATTTATTTATTTATTACTGGATAGGGACAGAGTGAAATTGAGAGGAGTGGCAGAGATAGAGAGGAAAAGAGACAGAGACACTTGCAGCCTTGCTTCACCACTTGTGAAGGTTTCCTTCTTCAGGTGGAACAAGAGGCTTGAACCTGGATCCTTGCACACTGTAATGGGTGCACTTAACCTGATGCACCACCACTTGGCCCCATCTAAAGAAGCTAAGGAATAGTAAATGGAACATACAATTTCAGCATCTAAATTTTAATTATCCTTAGATTTGGAAAATATCAGTTCACTTCTGCAGGGCCTCTCCCTCTCCCTCTCTCTCTGTAAGTATATATTAAATATTATATTTGAAATCCATGTAGTTGAAAGAAAAGAAGTTAATAAAGAGACCAACTCAGTTACTGAGTGAGTTAAGGTAACCTGTCAAAGGCTACAAATGTAAGGTGAAATAATTGATGTTGATTCAACAACCTGTGACATCCTCCCCTGGATTATTTAGAGGTGTAAAGTTAGACTTGGAAGGTCTGGTTTCATAAGCTTTTTCATCTGTATCTACTTTGTTTCCTAATGAGTCTGTCTTTCCCTCAGGCATTATTCTACCAGCTCAAATACCTTAAGTGATAATCTGGTCGCTGGTGGTTAACAGTTTAACATAACAGTATAATGATCCCAACCTCCCATCCCAGAGGAATGTCCATTTTAAAGGTCTTTAAAGATGTAGAAAAACCAAGCCATAACAGCAGACCATAAATTGAAGTCAAATAACACTGAATAAGGCATTCCCTCTTTTTCTTTCTTTCTTTTTTTATCATAAGGTCAAAACTAATTTATTTAGGTACAAAAAAAAATCTCATAATTTTAACATGTTAAGCAGTTATTTTCACTACTATTAAAACATCCATCCAAATAAGGTGTGGGGAACATTCAGCTTGTGGGTAGTATCTGGCCTTGTCAAAGCAACCACAGACAGTACTCAAAATTTAATAAATTTGAAAGCTTTTTTCATAGCAACATTAAGAATAGACTTTTAAAAAATTTATTCCCTTTTGTTGCCCTTGTTTTATTGTTGTAGTTATTATTGTTGTCTGTCTTCATTGTTGGATAGGACAGAGAGAAATGGAGAGGGGAGGGGAAGACAGAGACAGGGAGAGAAAGACAGACCCCTGCAGACCTGCTTCACCGCTTGTGAAGGGACTCCCCTGCAGGTGGGGAGCCAGGGGCTCGAACCAGGATCCCTAAGCTGGCCCTTGTGCTTAGCGCTATGTACGCTCAACTTACTGTGCTACGGCCAGACTCCCGGGCAGACTTTTTAAAATGATAATTTTATATGGAGAAAAAAAAAAGATTCCCCAATCCTGATCTCAATCTACAATCCTCTTGTTACATTGCATAAGGTTTAAATTGCATTTTTTAAAAATTTCTTTATTAGGGGATTAATGTTTTACAGTCAACAGTAAATACAATAGTTTGTAACATTTGTATAGATTGCATTGTTTTGATTTGTAGGTAAATCTACTTTTATTACTGTCAAGTTAATAGTTGTCTAATTTATCAGTTTTAACAAGTAAATTCTCTTTTTTTTAATATTTATTTATTCCCTTTTGTTGCCCTTGTTGTTTTATTGTTGTAGTCATTATTGTTGTTGTTCTTGATGTTGTTGTTGTTGGATAGGACAGAGAGAAATGGAGAGAGGAGGGGAAGACAGAGAGGGGGAGAGAAAGATAGACACCTTCAGACCTTCTTCACCGACCGTGAAGTGACCCCCCCCTTCAAGTGGGGAACTGGGGGCTCGAACCGGGATTCTTTATTTTTTATTATTTTTTTCCTTATATTTATCTTCCCTTTTGTTGCCCTTGTCGTTTTTATTGTTGTTTTAGTTGTTATTGTTGTTGTCGTTGTTAGATAGGACAGAGAGAAATGGAGAGAGGAGGGGAAGACAGAGAGTAAGAGAGAAAGAGAGACACCTGCAGACCTGCTTCACCGCCTGTGAAGCGACTCCCCTGCAGGTGGGGAGCTGGGGGCTTGAACAGGGATCCTTATGTCGCTCTGCGCTACTGCCTGACTCCCCACAGGTAAATTCCTTGTTCTTCTCCTTCTTCTTTATCTTCTTCTCTTTCAGGGTTCCGATAAAACTCGACTTCAGAGCCCCCTGGTCATCTTCCCCTAACATTAGCATTCCCTGCTTTTTTTTTTTTCATTTCTGCTTTTTTTTTTTAAATTTTATTTATTTTCCCTTTTGTAGCCCTTGTTTTTATTGTTGTTGTAGTTATTGTTCTTATTGACGTCGTCGTTGTTGGATAGAGAAATGGAGAGAGGAGGGGAAGACGGAGAGGGGAAGCTGGAGAGGGGGAGAGAAAGACCCTGTAGACCTGCTTCACCTCTTGTGAAGCGACTCCCCTGTAGGTGGGGAGCCAGGGGCTTAAATCAGGATCCTTAAGCCTGTCCTTACAGTCTGACTTCTCAGCATTCCCTATTTCTAAGCACTGAAGGAGTGAGTGAGAAAAAGAAGAGGGAAGACTTAGGATGTATGGAGAGAGGACTAGATCACAGGGGAAAAGAAATGTTGATATTGGGAGTCCGGCGGTAGCGCAGAGGGTTAAGCGCACGTGGCGTAAAGTGCAAGGACCAGCGTAAGGATCCCGGTTCAAGCCCCCGGCTCCCCACCTGCAGGGGAGTCACTTCACAAGTGGTGAAGCAGGTCTGCAAGTGTCTCTCTTTCTCTCCCCATCTCTGTCTTCCCCTACTCTCTCCATTTCTCTCTGTCCTATCCAATAACGAACGACATCAGCTACAACAACAAGGGCAACAAAAGGAAATAAATAAATGTAAAAAAAAAAGAAATGTTGATATTAATATTTATTTTTAAATATTTATTTACTATTGGATAGAGACAGAGAGAAGTTGAGAGGGGAGGAGAAAATAGAGGGGGGAGAGACAAAGAGATACCTGTAGCTGCTTTCCCCTTGAAGGTGGGGACCAGGAGCTTGAACTGAGGTCCTTGGGCACTGTAATGTATGCGCTTAGTCAGGTGTGCCACCACCTGGCCTCATTTCTTTTCACCAATATGCTCCACTTCCATGTTGCTTATTAAGGGCCCAATACTGTTAGATTTTTCCAAAACAATTAACTGTAGCATTCCCTACACTCATCTTATTTAGAGCCCAAAAATTTCTCTTCAAGAAGATTTCTGTGTTGAAAAGTTTAGCTACAGAGGCTTTAAATACCCCATAGAGCATACACATTATCCTGTGGAAGGGTTCAATTCCCCAGTCTCCAATTGCAAAGTGGGGGAAAGCTTCACAACCAGTGAAGTAGTGTAGCAGGTGTTTCTCTTTCTCTCTCCCTCTATCTCTTCCCTTCCCTCTATTTTTCTGTCTTTGTAAAAAAATAAAAAGAAAAGAGGGGGCTGGGTGGGGGTACACCTGGTTGGGTGCATGTTACAGTGCTCAAGGGCCTGGGTTCAAACCCCCCCGTCCCCAGCTGCAGGGGAAAGCTTCGCAAGTGGTGAAGGTCTGCAGGTATCTCTGTTGCTCTCCCTCTCTATCACCTCCTTACCTCTAGGTTTTTGGCTGTGTCTATCCAATAAATAAATAAATAAAGATTTTTAAAAATGTTAAAAAAGGAAAGTGGTTTTAAAAAGAAAAGAAAGGGGAGTCGGGCTGTACCGCAGCGGGTTAAGCACAGGTGGTGCAAAGCACAAGGACCGGCATAAGGATCCTGGTTCAAACCCCGGTTCCCCACCTGCAGGGGAGTCTCTTCACAGGTGGTGAAGCAGGTCTGCAGGTATCTATCTTTCTCTCCTCCTCTCTGTCTTCCCCTCCTCTCTCCATTTCTCTCTGTGCTATCCAACAATGACAACAACAATAACTATAACAATAAAACAACAAGGGCAACAAAAGGGAATAAATAAATAAAATTAAATTAAAAAAGAAAAGAAAGGAGGAAAGAAAGAAAAAAGGAAAGAAGATAAAAAAGAAAAAAAAAGGTGGAGGGAAATAGATTTGCTCAGCAGGCACTGAACCCCTGCAAAACCCTAGAGGAAAAAAGAAAAAAGCCAGGAGGTGCCACACCTGATTAAGCACATATCACCATGTACAAGAATCCAAGTTTGAACCCCATGCTCTACCTATATGGTGGTGATGTTTCACAAATGGTGAAGCAGGGCTGCATCTGTCTTTGTCCTGCTCTATCTACCCTGCCCCTCTCAATTTATCTCTGTCTTATCAAGTATAATAGAAAGAAAAAAAGAAAAAAAAGAAAAGGAAAAATGGCTCCCAGGAGAGGTAGATTTATAATACTAGCACAGAGTCCCAGCAACAACCCTGGTGGCAATAAAAAATAATTAATTAATTTAAATGGATGTTAAAAATCGAGTTCAGCTATTTTGAAATCATAATGATTATCCATTAAAGGGCAAATGGCCAAAGGATCTGACTTATCCAGTACAGCAAATGTCTCTGTGTAAGACCCTGGGTTGGAGGCCCAGAACCACATGGAAGTCACCATGAAAAGCACTGGGGGAATTCCATGGATGGTGGAGTGGTGCTATGGTGTCTCACTTTTATATATATATTTGTTTATTCATTTACTTTTTGTTGCCCTTATTGTTTCCATTGTTGTTGTAGTTATTATTGTTGTTGATGTCATTGTTGTTGGATAGGACAGAGAGAAATGGAGAGAGGAGGGGAAGACAGAGAGGGGGAGAGAAAGATAGATACCTGCAGACCTGCTTCACTGCTTATGAAACTACTGCCCTGCAGGAAGGTAGCCGGGGCTCAAACCAGGATCCTTACTCTTTGCACTTTGCACTTTGTGCCACGTGTGCTTAACCTGCTGTGCCACCTACCAACTTCCACCTCTCCTTTCTATATGTCTCTCTCCTCCATCCACCCCCTTTATAAAAAATATAAATAACAAAATAATGTGGTCAGGGAAACCACTCAGTAGTATCACTCATGGGCACAACTCTGCATTCATACTCTAGTAAATTTGCCACTAAAAAGGTTGAGTTTTGGGGGCCAGATGGTGATGTACCTGGTTAAGTGCACATATTACAGTGCACAAGGACCCAGGTTCAAGCCCCTGGTCCCTACCTGTAGGGGGAAGCTTCATGAGTGGTGAAGCAGGGCTGCAGGTATCTTTCAGTCTCTCCCTATCTTCCCTTTCCCTCTCAATTTCTCTTTGTCTCTATTCAATAATAAATAAATATATATATATATAAACAAATAAATAAAATTCTGTGATGTTTACCTAGACCTCTCAGTAGTATATTTAGAACGGAATAGGATTATCAGGGGGCTGGGCAGTAGCACACCAGGTTAAGCGCACATAGTGTGAAACATAAGGATCCAGGCAAGGATCTTGGTTCAAGCACCCAGCTCCCCACCAACGGGGGGGGGGGGGGGGGGGGGGGGAGGGAGGGGTCACTTCACAAGCAGTTTTGTAGTGCAGGCAGTGAACCCCAGTTATAACCCTGGAGGCAAAAAAAAAAAAAAAGAATAGGATCATGGGCAAGGTTAGATAGCATAATGGTTATGCAAACAGACTCATGCCTAAGGCTCCAAAGTCCCAGGTTCAATCCCCTGCACCATCGTAAACCAGAGCTGAGCACCACCATAAACCAGAGCTGAATAGTGCTCTGGAGAAAAAAAAACTCTAAAGAATAGGAGCGGGAGTCGGGCGGTAGCGCAGTGGGTTAAGCGCATGTGGCGCAAAGCGCAAGGGACCGGCGTAAGGATCCCGGTTCGAGCCCCCGGCTCCCCACCTGCAGGGGAGTCGCTTCACAGGCGGTGAAGCAGGTCTGCAGGTGTCTGTCTTTCTCTCCCCCTCTCTGTCTTCCCCTCCTCTCTCCATTTCTCTCTGTCCTATCCAACAATGATGGCATCAATAACAACAACAATAATGACTACAACAATAGAAAAACAACAAGGGCAACAAAAAGGGAAAATAAATATTAAAAAAAAAAAAGAATAGGAGCATCAGGGGAGTCGGGCTGTAGGTAGCGGGTTAAGCGCAAGGTAGCACAAAGCCCAAGGACCAGCGTAAGGATCCCGGTTCGAGCCCCGGCTCCCCACCTGCAGAGGAGCCGCTTCACAAGCGGTGAAGCAGGTCTGCGGGTGTCTATCTTTCTCTCCCTCTCTCTGTCTTCCCCTCCTCTCTCCATTTCTCTCTGTTAGGACAACGACAACAATAATAACAATAACAATAATAACTACAATAATAAAACAACAAAGGCAACAAAAGGGAATAAATAAATAAAATAAATATTAAAAAAAGAATAGGAGCATCAGATTTAGTACTTTGTAGCAAAGGTTGCAGTTAACTATTTGCTTTTATTTATAGCAATTTATTTGGCTTATAAGAGAAACCTCCGAAAGACTGAAAAGAATGAACATTTTTGGATCTCAGAAAAAAATCATAAAACATTTTAATAAGGCATTTTTATTTATAATTGATATGATAATATAAAAAACACTTTATTGTAAGCCCCAACAAGAATCTGCTGTGATAAGTGGAAGTATTTTGTACTTAGCATCTCAATGACCACTACAGCTCAGAGTACTTCTAGTGGACTTCAAATATTCCATAAATAGTTTTCCACTGTTAAGTAGTTTACATGAACCCAATCTTTTTTTTTTAATATTTATTTATTCCCTTTTTGTTGCCCTTGCTTTTATTGTTGTAGTTATTATTGATGTAGTTTGTTGGATAGGACAGAGAGAAATGGAGAGAGGAGGGGAAGACAGAGAGGGGGAGAGAAAGACAGACACCTGCAGACCTGCTTCACCGCCTGTGAAGCGACTCTCCTGCAGGTGGGGAGCCGGGGGCTCCAACCGGGATCCTTCCGCCTGTCGTTGTGCTTTGCACCATGTGCGCTTAACCCGCTGCACTACCGCCCGACTCCTGTGGACCCAATCTTGACGGCATATTTAAATTAAAAAAAAATTCTGGATGGGGGGCCTGGTGGCGGTGCACCCAGTTAAAGCACATGCGCAAAGAAACCCAGAAGAACCCGAGTTAGGAGCCACCACTCCCCACCTGCAGATGAGGGAGGGGTGAAGCAGGACTGCAGGTGTCTTTCTCTCTCCCCGTCTCTCCCCAACTCCCTCAACTTATCTCTGTCCTATTGAATAAAATAGAAAAAATTGGGAGTCGGGCTGTAGCGCAGCGGGTTAAGCGCAGGTAGCGCAAAGCACAAGGACTGGCATAAGGATCCCGGTTCGAACCCCGGCTCCCCACCTGCAGGGGAGTCGCTTCACAGGCGGTGAAGCAGGTCTGCAGGTGTCTATCTTTCTCTCCCCCTCTCTGTCTTCCCCTCCTCTCTCCGTTTCTCTCTGTCCTATCCAACAACAACGACAACAACAATAATAACTACAACAATAAAACAACAAGGGCAACAAAAGGGAATAAATAAATAAAATTAAAAAAAATTAAAAAAAAAAATAGAAAAAATTAGCCAGCAATAATCCTGTAGGCAAATAATAATAATTCTGTAAAATAAATTGACAGATAAAATCATGATAGCTGGGGCAATTACAGAGTTGGTAGAGCACAGGACTTAAAAGCTTGGGGTCCCTTTAGTGGGAGTTGTATTGTTATGTGGAAAACTGGGAAACATGCATGTACAAACTACTGTATTTACTGTTGACTATAAAACATTAATCTCCCAGTGAAGAAATATATATATATGATTGAGGTCCCAAGTTCAGTCCATGTCACTGCATGTGCTAGAGTGATGTTCTGCTTCTTGCCATCATAAATAAATAAATCTTTTTAAGAAAATCATTATAAAATAACATATAACAGAAATTTTACCAGTTATACAGCCTGAAAGGTGGTATAGTAGCTAAAACATTAAACCTAAAATCATAAAATCCCAGGTTTTATTCTAACATTATATGTGCCAGAGCATTGTACTGGTCCACGCTCTCTTTCTTTCTCTCTCTTATAAATAAATAAATGTTTTTAATTACTAACTGTAGTTTTTGAAGAACCATCACATTGTTTTGCTTGTTTAATGTGTGCACTTAACCAGGTGCAGAAATTATACCATTTTACAGTAGTACTAACAGAGCACCAAAAAAAAGCTTCTAATTTCTCCACATCCTCACCAACATTGGTTTTTTTTTGCAGAGCTGATGTATTGCGTATCAAATCAATGGAGTTTATAGTCGACAATATTTATACACCTTTCCCATATTTGGGAGCTACTCAGTGGGTTAAGTGCACAGGTGCAAAGTGCAAGGACCAGCATAAGGATCCCAGTTCAAGCCCCCGGCTCCCCACCTATAGGGAAGACACTTCACAGGTGGTGAAGCAGGTCTGCAGGTGTATATCTTTCTTTTATTATTATTATTATTGTTGTTGTAGTTATTATTGTTGTTGTTATTGATGTCATCATTGTTAGATAGGACAGAGAGAAATGGAAAGAGGAGGGGAAGATAGAGAGGGGGAGAGAAAGAGAGACACCTGAGACCTGCTTCACCACTTGTGAAGTGACTCCCCTACAGGTGGGGAGCCAGGGGCTCGAACCGTGATCCTTATGCTGGTACTTGCGCTTCGCACCACATGCACTTAACCCACTGTGCTACCGCCTGACTCCTGTGTTTATCTTTCTGTCCCCCTCTCTGTCTTCCCCATCTCTCTCCATTTCTCTCTGTCCTAGCCAGCAACAACAACAGCAACAGCAACAACAGTAATAACAAAAACAATAATAAACAACAAGGGCAACAAAAGGGAAAAAAATGGCCTCCAGGAGCAGTGGATTCATAGTGCAGGCACCGAGCCCCAGCAATAACCCTGGAGGCAAAAAATTAAAAAAATTTAAAAAGAAGATAGAATGAAAAAAAAAACTTCCTTCTGATGACTCTCTGCTAAGCTTGGAATCTTGATAATGAGATTGACTCCACAGGAGGACCTCCTTATCTGTAGCTGGTTCAGTTACCCCTCTGGAGTTGGGGGGCGTGCAATGCAGAGGGAGAAACTGAAACTCACAGCAGCTCCACTCAGTATCTGGTATCTGTGTTACCCTTTTTCCAGTCCATTGCCAGCCTATATGTGACTTGTGGTTCTCTTTCTTGGTTCTACTTTGATCCCTCCTATATACTTCCTTTACCACTGGTTTGGAACTCTTGCCCTCACTTGGAATTCCCAGGTTTTAAGCAGCTGCTTTGCAGAGAGAAAGTCAAGAGTTGTCTTCAAGCCACCATCTTGGCTCCATCAAACATTAATTGATGCATTAATCACAGGGGTGAAGAAAGATTTTGAGGAAAATACTGTCAGAAATAAGGAAACATTCAATGAGTTCCTGAAAGAAAATACAAGGTATCTAGAGGTAATTAGAGAACTGAAAGCTGAAATAGCTGAGCTAAAAGGCCACATAGCAGAACAAACTAATACTGTAACTGAACAAGGTAAAAAAAAAAAAAAAGCTGAATTAAAGAAGGAAGCTGAGGGAAGAGCCGAATAACAGAAGCAGAAAGCAAAATTAGCCATACTAATGAGGATGAGTTAGAGAAAACTAAGAAAGAAGTAAAAGAGCTAAAACAGAGATTGAGGGACACTGAAAACAACAACAGATAAATATGGGGTGACCTCAAGAAGAGTAACATACTAATAACTGGATTCCCAGAGAAATAAAGAGACGAAGGGGAAGGAAGCATCCTAGAGGAAATAACAGAAGAAAACTTCCCCACCCCCAAAATGGAAAGGACATTAAGATTCAAGAGGCCCAGAGAGTGTCAAACAGAATTAACCCAGACCTGAAGACACCAAGACACATCATAGTTACAATGGAAAGAAGTAAGGATAAAGGAAGGATCCTAAAGGATGCAAGAGAAAAACAAAAAGTCACATACAGAGGAAAACCCATAAGATTATCAGCAGACATCTCCATTCAAACTCTAAAAGCCAGAAGAGAATGGTAAGATTCTTTTTTTTTTTTTATGTGGATAAACACCATTCCCACCACCAGAAGACTGTGTCCCATCCCCCCCCACCTCCCTGCCCCATGAAGCTGAACATCCACCCTTGCACTCCACCCAGGGTCTTTACTTTGGTGCCCCAATACAAATTTATCCTTGGATTTCAACCAAGGATAGTATATCCTGCTAGACTTTCATTCAGGATAAAAGCCTTCTCAGAGGGAGTCGGGCTGTAGCACAGCGGGTTAAGTGCAGGTGGCGCAAAGCACAAGGACCGGCATAAGGATCCCGGTTCGAACCCTGGCTCCCCACCTGCAGGGGAGTCGCTTCACAGGCAGTGAAGCAGATCTGCAGGTGTCTATCTTTCTCTCCTCCTCTCTGTCTTCCCCTCCTCTCTCCATTTCTCTCTGTCCTATCCAACAACGACAACAACAATAATAACTACAACAATAAAACAACAAGGGCAACAAAAGGGAATTAAAAAAAAAAAGCCTTCTCAGATAAGCAACAGTTAAAAGAGGCAATTATCACCAAGTTTTTCCTGAAAGAATCTCTAAAAGGCCTCCTATAAACAAGAACAACAACATCAAAAAACTTGCCATATATTGGAACACTAAAAAAGTTGAATATGGGAGTCGGGTGGTAGCGCAGTGGGTTAAGCACACGTGGTGTGAAGCACAAGGACTGGCATAAAGATCCCGGTTCGAGCCCCTGGCTTCCCACCTGCAGGGGAGTTGCTTCACAAGCAATGAAGCAGGTCTGCAGGTGTCTATCTTTCTCTCCCCCTCTCTGTCTTCCCCTCTTCTCTCCATTTCTTTCTGTCCTATCCAACAACAACAATAATTAAAAAAAAATGATTAAATTGATAAAATCAAGAGTAGGGCACCAAAGTAAAAACCCTGTGGTGAGGGGGAGGATGGACAATCGGTTTCTGGGGCAGTGGGGGGAGGGAGTACGGGGGTGTGTGTGAGATGGGACACAGTCTTTTGGTGGTTGGAATGGTGTTTATGTACACTCCTATTAAAGTGTAGTCATATAAACCACTATTTAATTAATATGAGAGGGGAAAAATTGATCATATGTCTAGAACTTTACAAAACACAGACTGAGTTTTTTTTAATACATTGGCTGAGTCCTTGACATATTGACTCTCTCAAAAGCCTAGGAGGAGTGAGGGAGAACAGAAGCAACTGGTAGCACAGCTGTATACAAGATGCTGGGTATTATACAGCAAACCCTAACAAAGGGACTTTTCAAAGTTAACCCAATTACCAAATAATGTGATGATAACAATAACTATCCATTGTCTTCTTGAACCCTAAGACAACAGGAACCTCACATTTCCACTATAGAGCCTAGATTTCCCCCAGTCCTGGAACCTTAGGGTGGGGCCCACCTTCCTGCATGCTTCTCTCAATTAAAATCAAATAATATTGCATCTGCTGATCACAACCTAATCAACGCAACAAGTGCCACCCCGGCATGCTTCACTTCAGACTGTGTCCAGAGACGTCAGGTGTGGAATGACAACCCTTCAGCTTCATCACTCGGGTGAGACCTTTCCTTTCATAGTATTCTCTAATTCCATTCCAGGTGGTCCACTCCCCAATAAAGTCCCCAAACCTAGATATAGTCCAGGTCCCCTGAGATAGAGTATATGTTCACACGTGCCCAATAAACCAGGGGAAAATATATACCTGCAAGCAAAAGTACACAATAGTCTGCAGGGAGTACCCCCCAACACTTCATCTGCATTATTCTAGCCTTTAGGTCCATGATTTTTCAACTATTTGTTTGGCTTTGTTTGTTAACTCTCTTTTCAGCCACCAGGTTCCAGATGCCAACATGATGCCAACCAGACTTCCCTGGACAGACAACCCCACCAATGTGTCCTGGAGCTCCGCTTCCCCAGAGACCCACCCTACTAGGGAAAGAGAGAGGCAGACTGGGAGTATGGCTCGACCAGTCAATGCCCATGTTCAGCGGGGAAGCAATTCCAGAAGCCAGACCTTCCACCTTCTGCAACCCACAAGGACCCTGGGTGCATACTCCCAGCAGGATAGAGAATGGGAAAGCTATCGGGGAAGGGGATGGGATATGGAGATGGGGTGGTGGGAATTGTGTGGAGCTGTACCCTTCTTATCCTACGGTTTTGTTAATGTCTCCTTTCTTAAATAAATAAAATAAATAAATTAAAAAAAACAACAAGGGCAACAAAAGGGAAAATTTAAAAAGTGTTGAATAATGGCACTGCGATAACTCAAATCCATAATATTAGTAAATGTCAATGGCCTAAATTCACCCATTAGAAGACACAGAGTAGGAGGATGGATGAGAAAACACAACCCAACCATGCATGAATCCCACCTGACCCAACAAGACAAACACAGACTCAAAGTGAAAGGATGGAAAACTATCATACAAGCTAATGGACCACAAAAAAAGGAAGGAACAGCCATTCTCATCTCTGACACTATAGACTTTAAAATAAATAAAGTAATATAAAATAGGCATGGGTTGTCTGGGAGGTGACACAGTGGATAAAGCACTGGATTTTCAACTATGAGGCCCTGAGTTCAACCCCTGGAAACACATGTATCAGAGTGATGTCTGGTTCTTTCCACCTGTTTTTCTCATGAATAAATAAATAAATTCTTTAAAAAATAAAAATAAAAGATAGGCATGGTCATTACATAGAGATCAGAGGATCAGTCAAAAAGATTTAACAATTATTAACATCTATGCACCCATTGAAGGCCCATCTAAATACATCTAACACTGAAAGAGCCAGAAAAAATACACCAATTGTAACACAGTAATAGTAGGCAATTTCAACACCCCACTCTCACACTCAGGTTGATCATCTAAGCAGAGAATCACACTCAGGTTGATCGTCTAAGCAGAGAATCAACAAAGAAATGAGAATTAATTGAAGAGATGGATAGACTCCTGGACATTTTCAGAGTTTTCACCCTAAGAAATGGAATATACATTCTTTTCCAATCCACATGGCACATCATCAAGGATAGACCAGAGGTTTGACTACAAAGACAGTATCAACAAACTCAAGAGCACTGAAATCATCCCAAGCATCTTCTCAGGCCATAGTTGAGTTAAACTAATACATAATAACAAACAGAAAATTAGTAAAAGTCACAGAATTTGGAAACTCAACAACATACTGCTTAACAACCACTGAGTCAAAAGGAACTCAAGCAAGAAATTTAAATGTTCCTAGAATCAAGTGAAACTGAAGACACAGAGCTATCAAAATATTTGGGACACAGCTAAAGCAGTACTTAGAGGGAAACTCATATACAAGCACACATTAGAGAAAAAGAACACACTCAAGTAAATGACCTAACTGCATGCCTTACAGACTTAGAAGAAGAGGAACAAAGGAATCCTAAAGCAACCAGAAAGACTGAAATCACTAAAATTAGAGTGGAATGTCTGGAAGGTGGTGCAGTAGATAAAGCAATGGACTCTCATGCTTGAGGTCCTGAGTTCAATTCCTGGCAGCACGTGTACCAGAGTAATGTCTGGTTCTTCTTCTCTCTCCTTTCTCATGAGTAAAATTAGAGTGGAAATAAACAACATTGAAAATAAGAGAACTTGGGGGTCAGGCGGTAGTGCAGTGGGTTAAGTGCACATGGAACAAAGCACAAGGACTGGCATAAGGATCTCAGTTTTATCCCCTGGCTCCCCACCTGCAGGGATGTCACTTCATGAGTGGTGAAGAAGGTCTGCAGGTATCTCTCTTTCTCTCCCCCGTCTGTCTTCCACTCCTCTCTCTATTTCTCTCTGTCCTATCCAACAACAATGACAGAAATAACAGCAATAACAGTAACAAAATGATAAACAACAACAGCAAACAGCAAAAAAAAAAAAAAAAAAGGAAAGGAAAAAAATGGCCTCTAGGAGTAGTGGATTCATGATGCAGGCACTGAGCCCCAGCAATAACCCTGGAGGCAAAAAAAAAAAGAAGAAAGAAAGAAAATTAGAGAACCTTAGAAAAGATCAATGAAGCCAAATCTTGGTTCTTTGAAAAATTAAACAAAATTGACAAACCCTTAGCCAGATTCACTAAAAACAAACAAACAAACAAACAAAAAACTCAAATAAATAGAATTGTAAATGATAGGGGAGATATCACAACAGACACAACACAGAAATCCAAAAAATCATGTGAAGCTTCGATGAACAACCAGGCTTCTATATGCCACCAAGCTAGAGAATCTGGAAGAAAGGAAGAATTCCTAGAGACATATACCCTTCTAAAACTGAACCAGGAAGAACTACAGAACCTAAACAGACCAATCACAGACAATGAAATTGAGACCAATCACAGACAAAGAAATTGAAACAGTTATCAAAAACCTTCCCAACAATAAAAGTCCAGGAGTAGATGGTTTTACAAATGAATTCTACAGAACCTTCAGGAAATAATTAATACCTCTATTTTTAAAAAAATATTTTTTATTTTATTTATTTATTGCCCTTTTGTTGCCCTTGGTTTTTTTATTGTTGTTGTTATTGATGTCGTCATTGTGAATAGGATAGAGAGAAATGGAGAGAGGAGGGGAAGACAGAGAGGGGGAGAGAAAGATAAACACCTGCAGACCTACTTCGCCGCCTGTGAAGCTACTCCCCTGCAGGTGGGGAGCTGGAGCTCGAACCAGGATCCTTATGCCAGTCCTTGTGCTTTGTGCCACGTGCACTTAACCCGCTGCGCTACCGCCTGACTCCCTAATACCTCTATTTAAAAAAATATTTATTTTTATTTTTCCTGTTGTTGCCCTTGTTGTTTTTACTGTTGTTGTATTTATCAATGTCATTGTTGTTAGATAGGACAGAGAGAAATGGAGATAGAAGGAGAAGACAGAGAGGAGGAGAGAAAGAGAGACACTTGCAGACCTGCTTCACCGCCTGTGAAGGGACTCCCCTGCAGGTGGGGAGCCGGGGCTTGAACCCGGATCCTTATGCTAGTCCTTACACTTCGGGCCACATGTTCTTATCCCACTGCGCTACAGCCCAGCTCCCAATACCTCTATTTTTAAAGCTCTTCCAAACCGTTGAAGACATAGGAATACTCCCTTCCACCTTTTATGAAGCCAACATCACCCTGATACTAAAAGCAGATACAGACACAACAAAAAAAGGAAAACTACATACCAATATCTCTGATGAACATAGATGCTAAAATACTGAACAAGATCCTAGCCAATTGGACACAGCAGTATATTAAAAAGATTGTTTATCCTGACCCCTTTGTGGACCCCCATAGGACCTTGCCCTCAACATGGATCAACAACAGTGGAGAATGTTCCATCCTCCGAAGGGAGGCTGGACAACATACTCTATGCTACACCTGAGGAAGATGGGTCCTGATATTGGGGCAGCTTGGAACATTCCTATACATGACCACAGAATGTGAGCTCAGATCTATAAAGATGCAGAGGTCACATAGGCTCCTAAGCTCAATATGGGCCCCAGATCACATCAAATTGATGGGGTTTACAGTCAACAGTATTTATACCCCTTTCCCATATTTGGGAGCTACTCTCTTCCCTGATCCTGCTTTCTGGTCCTTTTTCCAGCCATGACATCATCTCCCCAGACAGTAACTAGGATCCACCTGCATATCAGATTTCAGACTCAGGGGAAAAAAGAAAAAGAAAAAAAAAAAAACTATTATAGCCACAGGCCCTTTAGAATATAGCTAAAATATGCCTACTAGCTATCTACAAAACGGTGACCCTCCCACCTCCAACTCTTCATCTGCACTACTCCACTCTTTAGGTTCATGATTAGTCAACAACTTGCTTGGTTTTATATGTTAACTCTCTTTTCAGCCACCAGTTTCCAGATGCTAGCATGATGCCAACCAGACTTCCCTGGACAGACCTACCCCAGCAATGTGTCCTGGAGCTCTGATTCCCAGAGCCCTTCCCCACTAGGGAAAGAGAGGAGTAGGCTGGGAGTATGGATCAACCTGTCAATGCCCATGTTCAGTGGGGAAGCAATTACAGAGGCCAGACCTTCCACCTTCTGCATCCCACAGTGACGTTGGGTCCATACTCCCAGAGGGTTAAAGAATAGTTACATTCCAAAGGGCCTGTGACTATACTAGTTTTTTTTTTTATGGGGCCCCACAAAGGGGTTTATTGTGTTGTTCCTGATAGAGATGACTGGTAACAGTGGAGAGAGGGATTTATTTGAAGTCTAGGCCCATCAAATCTGTTTGGGAATCTCAGGATGCCCAAAATAGGGCCCCAGCTGATGGGGTGGCCTGATAGAGTTTAAATATAGAGACTGAAGAGTCATTGTTAAAGTATGCCAGTCTCTTGTCCTTATTCAGCTTTTGCAGTCCTTGCTTTGATAAGGATAGCTTGGGAGTGAGTGAGGGAAGTATAATAGGAAATAAGTAAGGAGGGTATCTAAGTCTAAGTAGACACTATTTCACTATGAACTTTATACTGACTCACTGCAGACTGTTGTGTATTTTTGCTTTCAAGTATATATTTTGCCCTAATTTATGGATACATGTGAACATATGCCCTATCTCATGGGACCTGATCTATATCTAGGTTTTGGGACTTTGTTAGGAAGTGAACCACCTGGAATGGAATTAGAGAATCCTATGAAAGGAAAGGTCTCACTTGAGTAATGAGGCTGAAGGGTTGACATTCCATGCCTGACGTCTCTGGACACAGTCTGAAGTGAAGCATGCTGAAGTGGTAATTGTTGCATTGATTAGGTTGGGATCAGCAGATGTGATATCTTTTGGTATGAATTGAGAGAAGCATTCAGGAAAATGAGCCCCACCCTAGAGGTTCCAGGACTGGGGAAATATAGACTCTATAGAGAAAGTGGGAGGTAAGGCAATAAATAGTTATTGCTATAATCACATTATTTGGCAATTGGGTTAACTTTGAAAAATCTCTTTGTTAGTATTTGCTGTATCATACACAACATCACTGTAATTTATGTCCTTTGACATTATTTGTGTATAGCTGTGCCACCAGTTGCTTCTGTTCTCCCTGGTTTAAGCTTTTAAGGGAGTAAGCATATCAAAGACTCAGCCTATGGTCTGTGCATTAAAAAGTTTGAGACATTCCAATCAATTTTTCCCCTCTCACATTAATTAAATAGTGATTTATATGACTACAAATTAATAAGAGTGTACATAAACACCATTCCCACCACCAAAAGACTGTGTTCCATCCCGTCCTCCACCCCCACTCCCATACCATGAAGCCAAACATCCACCCTCACCCTCAACCCAGGGTTTTTACTTACTTTTATTTTTTATTTTTATTTATTTATTTATTTATTACCAGAGCCCTGCTCAACTTTGGCTTATGGTAGTGTGAGGATTTGAGCCTGGGACATTGGAGCCCCAGTCAAGAGTCTCTTTGCATAACCATTATGCTATCTACCCTCCTCCTGGAAAGCCTGCATTTGTTTAAAATATCTAGACTGTCTCTAAGACTTTGTGAAATCTATGGTGGTTATAGTTGATGGGAGAGGTCACAGGATTTTCTGGTAGGCATGGTATAGAACTATATGCTGTAATCTTATAGCCTTGTAAACCATTATTACATCACTAATTTAAAAAAAGTAGAAATACGGTTTGAACCCCTGGCTCCCCACCTGCTGGGGAGTTGCTTCACAGGCAGTGAAGCAGGTCTGCAGGTGTCTGCCTTTCTCTCTGTCGTATCTAATAACTACATTAATAACAACAACAATAATAACTACAACAATAAAACAACAAGGGAAAATAAATAAATATTAAAAAAGGAAAAAAAAGTAGAAATAAGGGCTGGGTGGTGGTGTACCAAGCTGACTATACACACTGCCAAGTTCAAAGCCCAATCCCCGTCAGTAGGAGGGAAATTCACAAGCCATGAAGCAGCATTGCAGGTGTTGCTCTTTCTTTCTTCTCTGTTTCCCCACCCTCCTCAGTATCTCTTGTCCTATCAAGACAATAAAATTTAGAATTAAAAAAATTTAAAAAGAAATAAAATAAAATATCTAGTATTGGGGCCATTTGATGGCTTTCCTGGTAGGAGTGCCTGGGTTACCATGTTCAAGGAACCAAGTTCAAACCTCCAGCCCCAACTTGCAGAGGTAAACTTCATGAGTGGTGGAGCAGTGCTGTAGGTATCTCTCCTTCTCTCTGTCTCTCACAGTCTCTCACAGTCTATCAAAGAGAAAAAAAAATAGGAAAAATGGTTGCCTGGAGTGGTGAAGTCATGTAGGCACTGAGCCCCAGTGATTTTTCTCTTCTTCCTTGTTTCTTATTTTCTTTATTTGTTTGTTTGTTTATTATTGGATAGAGACCATCAGAAATTGAGAGGGAAGGGGGAGATAGAGAGGGAGAGACACAGAGAGGCACCTGCAGCTCTGCTTCACCACTTGTGAAACTTTCCGCCTGCAGGTAGGGACCAAAGGCTTGAATCTGGGTGTAACCAGGTGCACCACCACCTGCCTCCCCCATTCTTTATGCCATAAAAAACTTCCATTTTCCTGCCCCATTTTTCAGTTCTTCTGACTCTTAGGAGTGAGCATTGTGGGTTGATGAAATATTGACTAAAGTTTATTTGATTCATCTGAAATGTCTTCCTAAATAATTGTAACAAGTGTAACTTGAGAGCTGGTAGAAGCAGATCCTCCTTGAGTCACTAAGTACCTACTTCATAGGACTATTGTGAAGATTAAATTAGAAAAGTAGAATGCTAGCGTCAAATGGGTAGTATGTGCTTGAAAATATCAGCCTTTGTAATTAGGATAATCTTTTGTCAAATTCAGTGCTAAAATCTTTTAATTTAGCAAACTGCACTAATAGCTCCCACCTGTGCCACTGCCTTCATTTCTACACATTTCTCACAGCAAGTTATTTGTATTACCCTTTAAAACAGTAGGTATTTTTCTTTTCTTTTTTTTTTTTTAATATTTATTTATTCCCTTTTGTTGCCCTTGTTTTCTTGTTGTAGTTATTATTGTTGTTGTTGATGTCGTCATTGTTGGATAGGACAGAGAGAAATCGAGAGAGAAGGGGAAGATAGAGAGGGGGAGAGAAAGATAGACACCTGCAGACCTACTTCACCGCCTGTGAAGCGACTTCCCTGCAGGTGGGAAGCCGGCGGTCCTTGTGCTTTGTGCCACGTGCACTTAACCCACTACACTAACGCCCAACTCCCACAGTAGGTATTTTCATCTTAAATATACACAATGTTATAAAACACAGAGCAAAAAATAATTTAATGGAGAAGCCTCAATCTCTTGTTACTGTTGTGATATTTAAACATTTAACTCAACTATTGATTCTTTCTGCATTTAAATCAATTTTAGATGCTAACAACAGCTAATCTAACTAATCTAACTGCTAGTGACCTCACAATTAACACAAGAACACAAATCATGGGCATCAAGTATGCATCAGAGTCAAATAACAGGTTTTTTTTTTCCTCTTAGTTTTCTGAGGTTATTGATCAAACTCAATGTAATTTCCCTTTCCAAATGGAATTCTGCCTCTCATGTCAGAATTAGGAAGTAACAACATCCCCTGGAAAGAGCTATCAGACCTCCCTGACTGGGTTAGGATGTCAGTGAACAGGAGGAAATGAAAATTAGACATCACAGCTGAAGCACAGATGGGAAATGTATAAGCCGATCACCTTCTATTTTGATTACTACATTTGTTAAGGCTAAATGCCTAATCTGTGTTTGGGAATGACAGCTACTCTAGTAAAAAAGAAAGGAAATGAACAATCCCATCAGCATTGTGATGTGGTTGAGATTTATCTGCATCAAATCTAACCATGCTTGGGATCTGTTGAAAATCTTGATCTATTTAAAAGGTTCCCATTTGGCAGAACTTTCTTCCCTTTCAGCACTCAGAAAAGTCTTTGAAATGGATAGGAACTCTACAAATGAAGGGGGTGGGGCATGGGTTCATACAAATGGAGTAAATAAGGGTCCCAAACAGTTTGAAATATTCCAAATGCCTTTGCCACCATCACAGTCTCCCCCTATGATTGCTCTGTGATCATTTTAAGGTTTTAAGTAAATCAAAAACTAGAGGCTGATCTTTGGTGAAGTCTACAATATCATTGTTCTGCTGTTAGTGATTCAGAGTCCTCTCCTAGGACTCCAACCCCAATTGGTAGGGCAGCTCCCAGATTAAGTTGTTCCCTCTAGCTTTTCCCACAACAATGCTATTTTTATTTAATATGGCATGCTGTTCTTAATTCCTAACTTCATGGTTCTTTTTCCTTCCTTTCCTCTTTCTTACTTTCTTTTCTTAAAAAATTTTTATTGCCACCAAGGTTATCACTGGGGCTTGTTGGTGGCACTACAAATCCACTGTTTATGGTGGCATTTTTTCCTTTCCCCCCCCTTTTTTTTTTTTTGCTTCCAGGGCTATTGCTGGGGCTCAGTGCCCACACCACGAATCCACTGCTCCTGGAGGCCATCTCTCTCTCTCTCTCTCTCTCCCCCCTCTCTTTCTTTTCCCCTTTTGTTGCCCTTGTTGTGGTTATTATTGTTGTTGATGATGTCGCTTGTTGCTGGATAGGACAGAGAGAAATCGAGAGAGGAGGGGAAGACAGAGAGGGGGAGAGAAAGATAGACACCTTGCAGACCTGCTTCACCGCCTGTGAAGCGACTCCCCCGTAGGTAGGGAGCCCGGGGCTCTAAACAGGATCATTCCTCTGGCCCCTGCACTTTGCACCACGTGCGCCCAACCAGCTGCTACTGCCCAACACCCCTTTTTCCTTTTCTTATACTTGATAGGACAGAGAAAAAAAATGAGAGAGGAAGGGAAAAGAGAGAAAGATAGAAACTTTCAGACTTGCTTCACTGCTTGTGTAGCTTTCCCCCTGCAAGTGGGTGGGGGCTGGAACCCAGGTCCTTGAGCATACTATGTGCCCTTAACCAGGTGTGCTACCACCTGGCCCTCTGTGCTTTCTTTTCTTTATTTTTTTAAATTAATCATCTGTCTTCCCCTCCTCTCTCCATTTTCTCTCTGTCCTATCCAACAACGACGACATCAATAACAACAATAATAACTACAACAATAAAAACCAAGGGCAACAAAAGGGAAGAAATAAATAAAACAAATTAAAAAAAAGAAATACAACTTTGGGAGTCGGGCTTTCCTCCTGCAAGTGGGTGGGGGCTGGAACCCAGGTCCTTGAGCATCACTATTCCCACCCCAATGATAACTACCATAGTTCTCTCAAGGTCTTAGAGATTGGTTGATGGGACCGGGTGTTGGCACACTTGGTACAATGCACATATTAGAGATCGGTTGACTACTTTACACACCTCCCCACCAAGTTCATGTTTCAGTTCTCTATATTTCACATATGAGTGAAACCATCTAATAGTTCTCCACTTCCTACTTACTTTGATAAGCAGAATCACTTCCAATGCAGTGTCATACATTTTGTCTCAAAGGACACAATATTCTCTATTTTATTTCACTTTGGACAGAGACAGAGAGATTATGAAGGGAGGGGGAGATAGAGAAGGAGAGATAAAGAGAGACATCTGCAGTATTGCTTCACCACTTATAAAACTACTCTCTTGCAGGTGGGGAGCCTAGGGCTTGAACCTGGGTCCTTGTGCATTATAACGTGTGCTCTACTAAGTGCACCACTACCCAGCACCCACAATATAGTCTTTTGTAATTGCTGAGTAGAACTCCATTGACTATATGTCCCATAACTTATTTTT
Source organism: Erinaceus europaeus (assembly GCF_950295315.1). Lineage (NCBI taxonomy): Eukaryota > Metazoa > Chordata > Mammalia > Eulipotyphla > Erinaceidae > Erinaceus > Erinaceus europaeus. Next base: position 33,504,391 of record NC_080177.1, read on the forward strand.
AAAACTATATATATATATTATTGGATAGAGACAGAAATTGAGAGGGAAGGGAGAGATAGAGAGGAAAAGAGAGGGGGCTGGGCAGTAGCACACCAGGTTAAGTGCACATAGTAGGAAATGCAAGGACCAGTGAAAAGACCAGCGCAAGGATCCTGGTTCAAGCCTCCCCCCACACCTACAGTGAGGTTGATTCACAAGTAGTGAAGCAGGTCTGCAGGTGTCTATCTTTCTGTTCCCTTCTCTATCTCTCTATCTTCCTCTCCCCTTTCAATTTCTCTTTGTCCTATCCTATAAAAGAAAAGCCTCCAGGAGCTGTGTATTTGTAATGCTGGCATGGAACCCCAGGAATAACCCTGGAGGTAAGGACTGGGGAGACACAGAGAGACACCTGCAGCCCTGCGACAGAGAGAGACACCTGCAGCCCTGCTCCACCACTCCTAGAGGATTTCCCTCTGCAGGTGGGGACCAGGGGCTTGAATCTAGGATCTTGCACACTGTAGTGTGAGCACTTAACCAAATGTGCCACTGCCCGGCCCTTTGTCCCAAAACTTCTTTATCCAGTCAGCTGTGGATGGGCATTTAGGTTGCTTCCATATCTTGGCTATTATAAATAATGCAGCTATGAGCATGGGGGGTGTATATGTCCCTTCAAATTAATGTTTTCATGTATTTTGGGTAAATACCTAGAAGTGATATCATTGGATCATAAGGTATTTCCATTTTTATTTTATTACAGATTCTCCACACTGTTATTCATAATGGCTATAACAGTTTGCATTCCCACCAGCAGTGTAAATAGATTCTTCTTTGTCCACATCCTCCTCACACTTAGCATTTACTGTTTTGTTGATGAAGGCCATTCTCACAGGTATGAGATAGAATTTCAATGTCCTAAACTCTATGTTTCAGTAACAGTATTTGACCATAATGAGTGCACTCATAAACTGGGGTTGATCACACTTGTCACAGTGAAAAGTCAGTGTCTCTTGTCTTTATTTTTTTAATATTTTATTTATTAATGAGAAACATAGGAGGAGAGAGAGAGCCAGACATCACTCTGGTACATGTACTGCCGGGGATTGAACTCAGGACCTCATGCCTGAGAGTCCAATGCTTTATCCACTGCGCCACCTCCCGGGCCACTTGTCTTTATTTTCAGAGAAGAACATTTTAATTCACTGTAAGAAATACAACTTTGGGGGAGTCCGGCAGTAGCACAGCGGGTTAAGCATAGGTGGCACAAAGCACAAGGACCAGCGTAGTGTACGATCCCGGTTTGAGCCCCCAACTCCCCACCTGCATGGGGAGTCACTTCACAGGCGGTGAAACAGGTCTGTAGGTCTGTCTTTCTCTCCCCCTCTCTGTCTTCCCCTCCTCTCTCCATTTTCTCTCTGTCCTATCCAACAACGACGACATCAATAACAACAATAATAACTACAACAATAAAAACCAAGGGCAACAAAAGGGAAGAAATAAATAAAACAAATTAAAAAAAAAGAAATACAACTTTGGGAGTCGGGCAGCAGGTTAAGCGCAGGTGGCACAAAGCATAAGGATCCAGCATAAGAATCCTGGTTCAAGCCCCTGGCTCCCCACCTTCACAGGCGGTGAAGCAGGTCTGCAGGTGTCTGTCTTTCTCTCCCCCTCTTTGTCTTCCCCTCTTATCTCCATTTCTTTCTGTCTTATCCAACAACGACGACATCAATAACAACTACAACAATAAAACAAGGGCAACAAAAGGGAATAAATAAATAATATTAAAAAAAAAAAGAAATACAACTTCCTGGGGGCCGGGTGGTGGCGCACCTGGTTGAGTGCACATGTTAAAATGTACAAGTACCTGAGTACAAATCCCTGTTCCCCACCTTCAGGGGGAAAGCTTTGCAAGTGGTGAAGCAGTGCTACAGGTGTCTGTCTCTCTCCCTCTCTATCATCTCCTTCCCTCTCAATTTCTGACTGTCTCTATCCAATAAATAAATAAAGATTCAGGAAAAAAAGAAAAAAGAAAGAAAAACAACTTCCTGGTATGATTCTTGGTGTAGTGAGTGTTGATGCTGTCACCCCCAACTCTAAAGATGACCAGGAATAGAGGGGCTGATGGAGTTAGAACTTAGAGTTTGGGGGAGTCGGGCGCTAGCGCAGCGGGTTAAGTGCACATGGAGCAAAGTGCAAGGCACAAAGACCGGCGTAAGGATCCCAGTTCAAGCCCCCAGCTCCCCAACTGAAGGGGGATCACTTCACAAGTGGTGAAGCAGGTCTACATGTGTCTATCTTTTGCTCTCCCTCTCTGTCTTCCCCTCCTCTCTCCATTTCTCTCTGTACTATCCAACAACAATGACATCAGTAACAACAACAATAATAACCACAAAGATAAAACAACCAGGGCAACAAAAGGGAAAAAATAGCCTCCAGGAGCAGTGGATTTGTGGTGCAGGCACCAAGCCCCAGCAACAATTCTGGAGGCCAAAAAAAAAAGAACTTAGAGTTTGGCTACTCTTGGCCTTTGGTCTCTGGTCTCTATCCTATGAAGCAATGAGTTTACCTCCAGGTGTATTTGGAAACATAATCTCTGAAGAAATTCAGGTAGTGTATGTAGTGCATTAAAGCAATAACAATTCAGTTTAGGAGCTAGAGTATGAAAGAAGACTTGAAGTGGGCCAGATGGTGGCACATCTGGTTGACTGTACATGCTACAAAGCACAAGGACCTGGATTCAGGACCCTGGCCCCCAACCTGGAGGGGGAAAGCTTCACAAATGATAAAGCAGGGTTGCAGGTGTCTCTCTGTCTCTCTTCCTCTAAATCTCCCCACTCCCCTCTCAATTTCTCTTTCTCTACCCAAACAAATAAATAAAATATTAAAAAAGAAGAGTTTATTTTACTTTGATATTAGGGTTTTGATATAGTGCTCCCAACAACATAAAATAAATTGTCCTTCACAATTCTACTCCCCCAGCACAATAATTCTACTCAAAACATAAAGTCTAGCTCTAATTCAGGGGCAGGACAAGGAAAATCCTGCCTAAACCACTGGTATCAGTTACACTTGTCCTTGATTCATAAAAAGATATGTAAAAGACACAGAACACAGATTTTTGCAGTTCAAGTGAGAATAACCAAAATAAACATCAGAAGAACTGATCAAGATAGTAGAAATATAATTCATAAAATATAAGCAACTGGGGGTTGGGTGGTAGCACAGCAGGTTAAGCACCCATGGCACCAAGTGCAAGGACCAGCATAAGGATCCCAGTTCAAGCTCCCAGCTCTCCACCTGCAGGGGAGATGCTTCACAGGTGGTGAAGCAGGTCTGCAGGTGTCTATCTTTCTCTCACCCTCTGTCTTCCCCTCCTCTCTCCATTTCTCTCTGTCCTATCCAACAAGACAACATCAGTAACAACAACAATAATAACTACAATAGTAAAACAAGGGCAACAAAAGGGGGAAAATAAAAAAAAAACATAAGCAACTACAAGAAAGTCCAATAATGTCGAGATAGAGAGAGGGAGAAAAAGAGAGATAGAAAATACTATATTAATTTACACTGGAAGAGACTACTATTGAAAACAAGGAACAACTGAAAAACAATGAAGAGTTCATGTAGATTAAAAATACATAATAAGGGAGTTGGGTGGTAGTGCAGCGGGTTAAATGCAGGTGGCACAAAGTGCAAGACCAGCATAAGGATCCGGGTTCGAGCCCCTGGCTCCCCACCTGTAGGGGAGTCGCTTCACAAGCAGTGAAGCAGGTCTGCAGGTGTCTATCTTTCTTTCCTCCATTTCTCTTTGTCCTATCCAACAACAACGACATCAATAACAACAACAAAAATATCCACAACAATAAAACAACAAGGGCAACAAAACGGAATAAATAAATATTAAAAAATACATAATAAAACAAAAATTAAATCTAAGGAGTGCAAGAATAAGTTGAGTATCCCATATAATATATAATAAAAGGCTGAAAGAAAAATAGTGAAGGGACAGCATAATGGTTATGCCTAAAACACCAAAGGTTCTAAGCTCAGTCCGAAGCACCACGAGAAGCCAGAACTATGCAGTGCTCTAGTAAATAATAATAGCAGTGATAATAACAGTATGACTATTAATAAGAGCAGTTTTTTAATATTTCTCATTCTCTTTATCACTCAGTCTCTCACTCTCTCTCTAAATAATAAAATAAATCTTTAAAAATATATGACAGCTTTTCTAGATTTCCAATAGAATAAAATAAGAGACACCATTTAATATAAAATATTAAAATATGAAAATGTACAAATGAGAAGCAACCAATAGCACAGCTATATATACAAGATACCGGGTACTGTACAGCAAACCCTAACAAAAGGACTTTTCAAAGTTAACCCAATTATCAAATAATGTGATGATAACATTAACTGTCGATTGTCTTTTTAAACCCTAAGACAGCAGGAACCTCACATCTCCACTATAGAGCCCCTACTTCCCCCAGTCCTGGAACCCTTGGATAGGGCCCACTTTCCCGTATGCCTCTCCCAATCCATATCAAATAATATTGCATCTGCCTATCACAACCTAATCAACACAACGATTGCCACCTCAACATGCTTCACTTCAGACCGTGTCCAGAGACTTCACGTGTGGAATGACAACCCTTCAGCTTCATTACTCGGGTGAGACCTTTCCTTTCATAGTATACTCTAATTCCATCCCAGGTGGTTCACTTTCTAACAAAGTCCCAAAACCTAGATATACACCAGTTTCTGTGATATGTTCACACGTATCCATAAACTACTGCAAAATATATACCTGAAAGCAGAAGTACACTAGAGTATGCAGTGAGTATCCCCCTAACACTTCCTCTCCACTATTCCAAGTTTTGGGTCCATGATTGCTCAACAATTTGTTTGGCTTTTTATGTTAACTCTCTTTTCAGTCACCAGGTTCCAGATGTCATCAGGATGCCGGCCAGGCTTCCCTGGACTGAAAACCCCACCAATGTGTCCTGGAGCTCAGCTTCCCCAGAGACCCACCCTACTAGGGAAAGAGAGAGGCAGAGTGGGAGTATGGACTGACCAGTCAACGCCCATGTTCAGCGGGAAGCAATTACAGAAGCCAGACCTTCTACCTTCTACAACCCACAATGACCCTGGGTCCATGCTCCCAGAGGGATAGAGAATGGGAAAGCTATCAGGGGAGGAGGTGGGATATGGAGATTGGGTGGTGGGAATTGTGTGGAGTTGTACCCCTCCTACCCTATGGTTTTGTTAATTAGTCTTTTCTTAAATAAAAGAAAATGTACAAATGATAAAAATTAAACTTAATATAAAATATATAGGATCCATATCAGCAACAAATGGTATGAAATATCTAAGATTAAATTTAATAGGAATTTTTCAATATTTATGTTCTAAAACTTTCCTGAGACTTTGTATTTACTAACTGGGGATACTGTTATGTCACCACAAACTGGATGACTTTATTTTTATTTATTTTTAAATAGTCACCTTCAGACAGTTTTTTAAATATTTATTTATTCCCTTTTGTTGCCCTTCTTTTATTGTTGTAGTTATTGTTGTTGTTATTGATGTCATCGTTGTTGGATAGGACATAGAGAATTGGAGAGAGGAGGGGAAGACAGAGAAGCGGAGAGAAAAACAGACACCTGCAGACCTGCTTCACCACCTGTGAAGGGACTTCCTTGCAGATGGGGAACCAGGGACTCGAAGCGGGATCCTTGCACTTTGCACCAAGTGCGCTTAACCTGCTGAGTTACCACCGGACTCCCACTGGATGACTTTAAGCAGTAAACATTCATCCTATTGCAGAAGTCCATCTGAAACATAAAACACAGATAATTTGAAAGTGTGAAGAAAGGAAAATAGAGCATGAAAACACCAGTTGAAAGAAAGCTGATGTAACAATATGAGGCAAATGTAGTCTAGACAAGAAGTTTTATGAGTGATAAAGAAAAACATTTCAGAATAATAAAAGGATTGACTCAATAGAGAGCCCAAGCAATTTGCATGGACATAAATAAATTTGTATGGACATAGCAATATTGATTTACTATAGACAAAGCAAAAATTAAGGGTAGTGTAGGAGAAATAGACAAAGTCACAGTGTTAATTGGAACATTTAACATAGATCTCCCAGTAACTAAAACAAAGAAGACCAAAAAGTCAATAGAGATATATTTAAACAACACCATTATGCAGCTTGACCTAGTTGATATTTATGGAACACTATACCGAACAACTGCAGAATACACATCCTCTTCAAACACACATCAAAGACAGATGACACATGGGTCATAAAGAAAGAGTCAGCATTCAAAGAACTAAAATCATACAGCACATATTGTCCATTAGAAAGCAACACAGGAATGTAAGTAAAGAATTTTTGGGCTGGGTGGTGGCACACCTGGTTGAGCGCACATGTTACAGTGCACAAGGACCCAGGTTCCAACCCCCAGGCCCCACCTGCAGGGGGAAAGCTTCACAAGTAGTGAAGCAGTGTTGAAGGTGTCTCTCTGTCTCTCTCTCTCTCTGTCTCCCTACTCTCTCAATTTCTGGTGTCTCTATCCAATAAATAAATAAAGATAATAAAAAAAATTTAAAAAGAATTTTTAATGCCCTAAAACTCAGGAATGCATTTCCATGTGATGTGTGGTTCAAAGAGGAAATCACAAAGGGAAATTAGAGAATGTTTTGAGGGAGCAGGGTGGCACACCAGGTTAAGCATACATACTACCAAACACAAAGACCCATTTTTTTTTTTAATTTTTTAAATTTATTTTTAAAAAAGGAGACATTAACAAAACCGTAGGATAAGGGGGGTACAACTCCACACAATTCCCACCATCAGATCTCTGTATCCCATCCCCTCCCTTGATAGCTTTCCTATTCTTTATCCCTTTGGGAGTATGGACCCAAGGTCATTGTGGGGTGCAGAAGGTGGAAGGTCTGGCTTTTGTAACTGCTTCCCCTCTGATCATGGGCATTAACAGGTGGATCCATACTCCTAGCCTGTCTCTCTCTTTCCCTCGTAGGTTGGGGCTCTGGGGAAGTGGAGCTCCAGGACACATTAGTGGAGTTGTCTGTCCAGGGAAGTCTGGTGGGCATCATGCTAGCATCTGGAACCTGGTGGCTGAAAAGAGAGTTAACATATAAAGCCAAACAAATTGTTGAACAATCATGGACCTAAAGGCTGGAGTAGTGCAGATGAAGTGTTGGTGGGTACTCACTGCAGACTATTGTGTACTTTTGCTTTCAGGTATATATTTTGCCCTAGTTTATGGATACATGCGAACTATGCTCTATCTCATGGGACCTGGTTTATATCTAGGTTTTGGAACTTTGTTAGGAAGTGAACCACCTGGAATGGAATTTGAGAATACTATGAAAGGAAAGGTCTCACCCGAGTAATGAAGCTTCTTCTTCTAGCGTTTGCCCTTCTTCCGTAGCCAGTCAACAGCGTCAGGTTGTAATGAAGCTGAAGGGTTGTCATTCCACACCTGAAAGGACCCAGGTTTTAACCCCTGCTCCCCACCTGCAGGGGGAATACATCATGAGTGGTGAAGCAGGTCTGCAGGGTCTGTCTTTCTCTCCCTCTCTCTATCTATCCTGTGTCCTCAATTTCTCTGTCCTATGCAATTAAAAAAAAAGTAGAAAAAAAGGAGAATGTTTTGAACCAAAGGACAATAAAAACAACATAGAATACAGCTAAAGCAGTGCTTAGAAGAAAATTTATGGTTTCTTATGTTAAAAAAAGAATGGTTGGAAATCAATATTCAAAATTTTTATTTTATAAATCAAGAAAAATAGAAAATTTAAATCCATGTAAAATATAAGGAAGGAAATAATGAAACATAGTAACCAATATAATAGAACATGTGTATGTAGGTATATGTATACAAAGAAACTGCTGTAACCAAAATTTTGTAAAAAGTATCGATAAAATATTTAATTTTCCCTCTCCCGGGTTATTGTTGGGACTTGGCGCCTGCACTACAAATCCACTGCTCCTGGAAGCCATTTTTTCCCCATTTTATTGGGTAGGACAGAGAGAAATGGAGAGGGGAGAAGAAAGATAGAGAGGGAGAGGTAAGGATAGACATCTGCAGACCTGCTTCACTGCTTTTGAAGCATTCCTCCTATAGGTGAGGAGAGGGTGGCTCAAACCTGGAACCTTGTGTGGCTCCTTGCACTTGTGTTTAACCAGGTGTACCACTGCCCAGCTCCCCTAAAATAAATCATCTTAAGCAATAAACAAACGAGGGAGAGAAAGAAAGAGAAAGAACACAAATGAACAATATTAGGTATTTCAAAATGACAGCTGAAGAAATATATGAAGAAAACACAATGAGCAATGTTTTACTAATAAATTTGACAATATAGACAAATTCTTTGAAAACACAGCTTAAAAAAAAAATTGGTGCACAATTTTAGCATGTGCACTGTCCAGATTTGGAGCATGATCCCCACTACTGTAAAGGAAGCTTCAATGCTGTGGTTTCTCCTATCTATCTATCTATCTATCTATCTATCTATCTATCTATCTATCTATCATCTATCTGCCTTTCTTGTCTCTGTGTCTACCTGAAAAAGTCAGCCTGTAGCAGTGAAACCCTAGAAATAACAACAAAAATGTACATAAAAAGAAATAAAAATTCTAATACTTTGTTATATATTAAGGAAGTAGAAAATATAGTTAAACCTCGAAGAAGAAAATTCAAGTCCTGGTCACTTTCAAGGAACATTTTTCTAAATATTTTAGGAAAAATAATGATAAACTCTCTTAAAACTTTCAGAGATTAAACATGCACGCACACACACACACACACACACTTCATACACTTTCAGAGACTAGAGAAAAAGGGAAGACTTACTCATTTGTTTTATGGAAGTAACATAAATCTGATACCTTAACAAAAATCTTTTCTGTATATGTAAATAAAATAGTTTACATTGTGGTCTGGGAGGTGGATTAGTGGATAAAGCAATGGACTCTTAAACATGAGGTCCTGAGTTCAATCCCGGCAGCACATGTGCCAGAGTGATGTCTGGTTCTTTCTCTCTCTCCTCCTATCTTTCTCATGAATAAATTTTAAAAAATATTAAAAAAATAAAACAGTCTACATTAAGCATTAGCAAATTTAATGCATGGTACTAAAAAAAAAAAGAAAGATAATATAGGGTCATGTTGTGACTCGCTTGGTTGAGCTTCACATTTGTGAAGACCCAGGTTCAAGCCTCCAGTTCCAATCTGCAGGGGGTATGTTTCACAAATTGTGGAGCAGTGCCGCAGATGTCTCTCTGATCTCCCCCTCTCCTCACTCTCTCTCTCTGTCTCTCACCTTCTATAAAAAATTATAGGGAGTCGGGCTGTAGGGCAGCGGGTTAAGCGCAGGTGGCGCTAAGCTCAAGGACCGGCGTCAGGATCCCGGTTCGAGCCCCCGGCTCCCCACCTGCAGGCAGGTCCCTTCACAGGCAGTGAAGCAGGTCTGCAGGTGTCTGTCTTTCTCTCCCCCTCTCTGTCTTTCCCTCCTCTCTCCATTTCTCTCTGTTCTATCCGACAACAACGACATCAATAATAACTACAACAATAAAACAACAAGGGCAACAAAGGGGAATACATAAATAAAAAATAAAATTAAAAAACTTAAAAAAATTATATAACCACCAGGAAGGGTAGAGTCATCATCAAGTCACCAAATCTCAGGAGTAAATCTGGCAGCGAATATATATAGGTTGCCTCAATTTACTCAACTCAGTAGAAGCCAAAAAACACTCAATGAAAAGAACAATGTGATTACCACATTGTAGATAAACACCAACTCAGTTTAGCTTGAAGGACTATTGATGTTGGAAAACACCATCTCCTGGCAGCTGCTTTGGCTACTGTCCCCAATTAACTTGAGAGTCTCAAAAATAGAAGGCAGTCTCTGTTCTGTTATATAATAGACAGTTCTTTATTTGAAATAACAATATTTACTTTTCCTATAGTGAACTCCAGCAACCTAATAGATAATGGACAAACAGTAGAAATGCCTAATATGGAAACTTGAGAAAGCAGTTCAGCTAGTACGATTCATTCTGACTTCCACTTGACCAGTAAATAGAAGATTCTTTCCATGTTTTTCTCATATTTTATCTAGTTTGCTTTGAATTATGGATTTAATAGGGCTTTGTTATTGCTATTAAACTCTTTCTTTTTTAAAAAAATATTTATTTATTCCTCTTGTCACCCTTGTTGTTTTATTGTTATAGTTACTGTTGTTGTCATCATTGTTAGATAGGACAGAGAGAAATGGAGAGAGGAGGGTAAGACAGCGAGAGGGAGAGAGAGACACCTGCAGACCTGCTTCACTGCCTGTGAAGCAACTCCCCTGCAGGTGAGGAGCCGGGGGCTTGAACCGGGATCTTTATGCCTCCTTGCACTAAACATTTATTTATTTATTTTTATTTATTTTTTATTTAAGAAAGGATTAATTAACAAAACCATAGGGTAGGAGGGGTACAACTCCACACAATTCCCACCACCCAATCTCCATATCCCACCCCCTCCCCTGATAGCTTTCCCATTCTCCATCCCTCTGGGAGCGTGGACCCAGGGTCATTGTGGGTTGCAGAAGGTAGAAGGTCTGGCTTCTGTAATTGCTTCCCCGCTGAACATGGGTGTTGACTGGTCGGTCCATACCCCCAGTCTGCCTCTCTCTTTCCCTAGTAGGGTGTGTCTCTGGGGAAGCGGAGCTCCAGGACACATTGGTGGGGTCTTCAATCCAGGGAAGCCTGGCCAGCATCCTGATGGCATCTGGAACCTGGTGACTGAAAAGAGAGTTAACATACGAAGCCAAACAAATTGTTGAGCAATAAACTTTTTTTCTTTTTAATTTATTATTATTTATTTTCCCTTTTGTTGCCCTTGTTTTTTTTTTATTGTTGTTGTAGTTATTATTGTTGTTGATGTCATTGTTGTTGGCTAGGACAGAGAGAAATGGAGAGAAGAGGGGAAGACAGAGAGGGGGAGAGAAAGAGAGACACCAACAGACCTGCTGGTGAAGTGACCCCCCCCCCACAGGATCCTTAAGCCAGTCCTTGGCGCTTTGTGCCACCTGCACTTAACCCGCTTTTGTGCCACCTGCACTTAACCCGCTGCGCTACTGCCTGACTCCCTAAACTCTTTCTTTTTATGTTGAGTCTTGAAACATAGAAAACAGACGTGAGGTAGTGAGCTCTCCAATACCCAACTATTTAAGCAAAAGGTTGTCCTATCAAGAATGCTTTTGGAGGATTCTAGGAGTAGCAGTTTGAAGTAATGGCCTCTTCTTCCAATAGTAGAATCTGATGTTTTGTTTCCATAGATCTTATTTTCAAATGATCTTTAAAAAGAAAATTTTAATCAATTATGATTACCACCACTTTTTAGTATTTAATCTCTACTTTATAAGCATGAGGGGAGCCAGACAGTGGAGCACCAGGTTAAGTGCACACATTGCAGTGTGCAAAGATGCAGGTTCAACACCTACAGGGGAAAAGCATTACAAGTGGTGAAGCAAGGCTGCAAGTGTCTGTCTCTCTCCCTCTCTATCTCCCCTTCCCCTCTCAATTTCTCTCTGTCTCTATCCAATAATAAATAAATAATATTAAAAAATAAACATGAGGTTGTGATTTATTTAGTTGTGCTTTTTAATTATTATTTAAGAAAGGAGACATTAACAAAACCATAGGATAAGAGGGGTACAGTTCCACACAATTACCACCACCCAATCTCCATATCCCATCCCCTCCCCTGATAGCTTTCCCATTCTCTATCCCTCTGGGAGTATAGACCCAGGGTCGTTGTGGGTTACAGAAGGTGGAAGGTCTGGCTTCTGTAATTGCTTCCCATAGTTGTGATTTTTTTATTGTGAAATCCTTTCCATACCTTTATAAGAAACAAATGACTGCTATCTGCAGTATGGACAACCACTTTAACTTCCTCTTGGGTTTTATTTTATATTTTTTCTTTGTTTTTAATTTTATTTATTGATCACTGGATAGAGGCAAAGAAAAATTGAGAAGGAAGAGGGAGACAGAGAGACACCTACAGCTCTACTTCACCACTCATGAAGCTTTCCTCCTGCAGGTGGGGACAAGGGGATTGAACCTAGATCCTTATGCACTGTGATGTGTGTGCTTAACCAGGTGTGCCACTGCCTGGCCCCTTTTCTATTTCTTTTGCCATATTGTATAAAAAATAAAACAGAGCCCCTCCATTTCTTGAAGCTTTTTTTTTTTTTGGGTGGGGGAGCAATTGGGATATACTAATCTAAAGAAGTCATTCACATTAAGAGATTAAAAAAATAATTATCAATGCATTTATTTACTAACATGAGAAAAAGAAGGAGGGGGGAGAGAAAGAGTGTTGTGCTGGTACATGTGATGGTGCGAATTGAATTTTGAACCTCGTGTTTTTAAATCAAAAGCTCTAGCCACTGTTAATTCCTGAACTACAAGAGATGCTTTAAAAAGCCTTTCCCCGGTGTTCCGGGAGGTGGTGCAGTGGGTAAAGCACTCTCAAGCATGAGGTCCCGAGTTCAATCCCCGGTAGCACATGTACCAGAGTGCTATCTGGCTCTTTCTCCTCCTATGTTTCTCACTCATAAATAAATAAAATCTTTAAAACAAACAACAAAAAAACCTTTTTTTATATATTTTTAAATTTTATTTATTTATTCCCTTTTGTTGCCCTTGTTGTTTTTTTATTGTTGTAGTTATTATTGTTGTTGTCATTGTTGGATAGGACAGAGAGAAATGGAGAGAGGAGGGGAAGACAGAGAGGAGGAGAGAAAGATAGACACCTGCAGACCTGCTTCACCGCCTGTGAAGCGACTCCCCTGCAGGTGGGGAGCCCAGGTTCGAACCAGGATCCTTATGCTGGTCCTTGTGCTTTGCGCCACCTGCGCGTAACCTGCTGCGCTACAGCCTGACTCCCCAAAAAAACCTTTTACTGGGGGTTGGGTGGTCGCGCAGCGGGTTACCCGCAGGTGGTGCAAAGCACAAGGACCAGTGTAAGGATCCCGGTTGGAGCCCCTGGCTCTCCACTTGCAGGGGAGTCGCTTCACAGGCGGTGAAGCAGGTCTGCAGGTGTCTATCTTTCTCTGCTCCTCTCTGTCTCCTCCTCTTCTCTCCATTTCTCTCTGTCCTATCCAACAACGACGACATCAATAACAACAGTAATAACTATAACAACAATAAAAAACAAGGGCAACAAAAGGGAAAAATAAATGAATAAATAGATATTAAAAAAAACCTTTTGCTGATGGGGGTTTAACATAATGGTTATGCAAAGAGACTTTCATGCCTGAGGCTCTCAAGTTCCAGGTTCAATTCCCCACACCACCATAAGCCAGAGCTGAGCAGTGCTCTGGTAAAAAACAAAGCAAAACAAAACAAAAAAAATCTTTTGCTTTTTTCTTTTCTCATTCATTACCAGAGCTTTACTATTTTGCCCCCTCCTTTTTTACATAGTAAGAGACAGATAGAGAAAGAGAAAAAAATACCATATCACTACAGCTTCCACATACTGTGAGGGCCAGGCTTGAACCATGGTCCTGTACATGGCAAAGTAGGGCATCACCTAGATGAGCTATTGCACAGGTCCAAAAACCTTCAGCTTTTAAAGTTGCCATTTAGGAGGAACTACTGGTTCTTTGTTTTCACTGTATTATCATACACTACTCTTTAAATGTTTGCCTTTTTTTTTCTTTTTGTTGGAATTTGGATTTTTTTTTCTTATCTAATACTAACTAGAAGTATCTAAATTCCTATGAAACTCTTCAGATATCCAAAAATCCATAGTGCTTTTACCCAGTTAAAAATTTTAATTTCATATCCTTAAAAAATATTTTTTGGGGGGCCAGGCAGTAGTGCACCAGATTAAGTGCACATAATGCCCAGCACAGGGACTGGAGCAAGAATCCTGGTTCGAGCCTCTGGTTCCCCACCTGTAGTGTGTGGGGGTCGCTTCTCAAGTGGTGAAGAAGGTCTTCAGGTGTTTTTATCTCCCCCCTCTGTCTTTCCCTCCTGTCTCAATTTCCCCTCTTGTCTCAATTTCTCTTTATCCTATCCAACAACAACAATAGTAGGAGGAGCAACAACAACAACAGCAAAAACAATAATGGGAAAAAAAAAAAAAGATGGCCTCCAGGAGCAGTGGATTGGTGTGCAGGCAACCGAGCCCCAGTGATAACCCTGGAGGCAAAAAATAAAAAAAAAAAGTAAGATAAAATATTTTTACTATGAAAAAGAAGGAGGAAGGGAGAGAGAAACTCAGAGTGTCACTCTGACACATGTGGAAGTTCATCTATGCCGATGACATCTGCTGTGCAACTCAGGCATCCAAGTTCGACATCCTCGAGGAAACACTCACGAAAGACATGTCTCTGATATCTGATTACTGTAAAAAATGGCGACTAATCCCTAGCACTGCAAAAACGGTATCATCTGTTTTCCATCTACACCATGCCTCGGCCTCGCGTGAGCTTAATGTGCAGCTTGGCGATACGAGAATCCGGCATGAAGCCCAGCCAGTCTATCTTGGCGTTACTCTCGATCGCACTCTGTCATTTCACGAACATCTCATAAAAACTGCAGCAAAGGTGGGCGCGAGGAATAACATCACTGCAAGACTGGCCAGCTCCTCATGGGGCGCGAGCGCTTCCACACTACGATCATCATCTCTGGCATTATGCTATTCCACTGCAGAATACTGTGCCCCAGTATGGTTCCGTAGCCCCATGTCCACTTGGTCGATTCCAAATTATATTTCACCATGAGGATAATTTCTGGAACCATCCGTTCCACCCCGGTTCCATGGCTGCCAGTTCTTAGCAACATTGCCCCGCCAGATATTCGTCGGGATGCGGCATCATCTAAGTTCATTTCCCACGTCTACGCTCGACTGGACCTGCCAATATACGCGGATATCTTTGCCCACCCTGTCCAACGCTTGACGTCTCGTCATCCAATCTGGTCCCCTACGCCTACACTGAACTTCTCTGTTCCAGACTCTTGGAAAAAGAGTTGGCAGTCAGCTGAGGTAAAGAACAAACACCTCATCACAGACCCCTGCTAGCGTCAACACGGCTTTGACCTAGCGCGTTATGATTGGGCCCTCCTCAATCACTATCGAACAGGCCATGGCCAGTGCGCTGCTATGTTCCATCGCTGGGGAGCCAGAGACGACCCGAACTGCCCCTGCGGCTACAGACAGACTATGACCCACATAGTCAACGACTGCCACCTCTCCAGATTCAAAGGAGGTCTCGAAACTTTACATCAGGCTCAACCTGACGCTGTTGACTGGCTACGGAAGAAGGGCAAACGCTAGAAGAAGAAGAAGATGTGGTGCTGAAGATCAAACCTGGAATCTCACGCTTAAGGGTCCAATGTTTTGTGTGCTGCATCATGCCCTGGGTTACAATCTTATGTCCTCTTTGGGGGCTGAGAAGATGGTTTAGTGCTAGAATACTTAGCTCAAATGCGTGAGGCCCAGGGTTTGATCCTGAGCTCCAAGTGATAGCAACAAAGACAAAGTGAGCTAGAATTTTTTTTATATTTATTTTTATTTATTTATTCCCTTTTGTTGCCCTTGTTGTTTTATTGTTGTAGTTATTATTGTTGTCATTGTTGTTGGATAGGACAGAGAGAAATGGAGAGGGGAGGGGGAAGACAGAGAGAGGGAGAGAAAGATAGACACCTGCAGACCTTGTGAAGCGACACCCCTGCAGGTGGGGAGCCAGAGCTTGAACCAGGATCCTTATGCGGGTCCTTGTGCTTAGCGCCACCTGCGCTTAACCCGCTGCGCTACAGCCCGACTCCCAGTGAGCTAGAATTTCATGGGTGGTGTATAGTGCTTTGTGTTCTCTCTCTCTCTGTCTCTCTTTCTCTCTCTCTCCCCCTCACCATCCCCCTCATAATACAAATAAAATTGTCTTTTTTCAAAACTACAGAATAGTCAGATCTGATTAGATTAAAAATTGGGGTTGTGCCCCCCCAGCCTGAAATCTGATATGCAGGTAGATTCTAGTTATTGTCTGGGGAGATGATGTCATGGATGGAAAAAGGACCAGAAAGCTGGATCAGGGAAGAGAGTAGCTCCTAAATGTGAGAAAAGGGTATAAATATTGTTGACTGTAAACTCCATCAATTTGATGTGATCTGGGGCCTATATTCAGCTTATAAGCCTATGTGACCTCTGCATCCCTGTAGATCTGAGCTCACATTCTGTTGTCATGAGTAGGAATGTTCCAAGCTGCCCCAATATCAGGACCCATCTTCCTCAGGTGTAGCATAGAGTATGTTGTTCATCCCCCTTCGGAGGACGGAACATTCTCTACTATTGTTGATCCAAGTTGAGGGCAAGGTCCTATGGGGGCCCACAATGGGGTCTATTTTGTTGTTCCTGATAGAGATGACTGGTAACAATGGAGAGAGGGATTTATTTGAGGTCTAGGCCCATCATTTCTGTTTGGAAGTTTCAGGATGCCCTGAATAGGGCCCCAGCTGATGGGGTGGCCTGATAGTGACTAAAGTGTCATCGTTAAAGTATGCCAGTCTCTTGTCCTTATTCAGCTTTTGCAGTCCTTGCTTTGATAAGGATAGTTTGGGAGTGAGTGAGAGAATTGTAATAGGAAGTAGGTGAGGAGGGTAGCTAAGTCTAAGTAGACACTATTTCATTATGAACTACATACTGACTCACTGCAGACTATTGTGTACTTTTGCTTTCAGGTATATATTTTGCCCTAATTTATGGATACGTGTGAACATATGTTCTGTCTCATGGGACCTGGTCTATATCTAGGTTTTGGGACTTTGTTAAGAAGTGAACATCCTGGAATGGAATTAGAGAATCCTATGAAAGGAAAAGTCTGAGTAATGAGGCTGAAGGGTTGACATTCCATGCTTGATGTCTCTGGACACAGTCTGAAGTGAAGTATGCTAAGGTGGTACTCGTTGCACTGATTAGGTTGGGATTGGCGGATGCAATATCATTTGGTATGAATTGAGAGAAGCACGCAGGAAAGTGAGCCCCACCCTAGAGGTTCCAGGGCTGGGGGAAATATAGGCTCTAAAGAGGAAGTGGGAGGTTGCTGCTGTCTTAGGGTTTAAGAGGACAATATATAGTTATTGCTATAATCACATTATTTAGCAATTGGGTTAATTTTGCAATATCCCTTTGTTAGGATTTGCTGTATCTTACACATCACCATAATTTATGTCCTTTGACATTATTTGTATATAGCTGTGCCACCAGTTGTTTCTGTTCTCCCTGGTCTAAGCTTTTAAGAGAGTCAACATCTCAAAGACTCAACCTATGTTTTAAAAAGACTCAGTCTGTGCTTTAAAAAGAATGAGACATTCAATCCATTTTCCCCTCTCATATTAATTAGTGATTTATATGACTACAAATTAATAGGAGTGTACATAAACACCATTCCCACCACAGAAAGACTGTGTCCCATCCTATCCTCTACCCCACCCCACCCCCTGCTACCCCATGAAGTTGAATATCCACCCTCACCCTCAAACCAGGGTTTTTACTTACTTTTATTTTTTATTAAAAAAAAAACTAGTATAGCCACAGGCCCTTTGGAATATAACTAAAATATGCCTACTAGCTATCTACAAAATGGAGGACCCCCCCAACTCTTCATCTGCACTATTCCAGACTTTAGGTTCATGATTGTTCAACAATTTGTTTGGTTTTGTATGTTAACTCTCTTTTCCACCAGGTTCCAGATGCTAGCATGATGCCGACCAGACTTCCCTGGACAGACAACCCCACCAATATGTCCTGGAGCTCTGCTTCCCCAGAGTACCACCCCACTAGGGAAAGAGAGGGGCAGGCTGGGAGTATGGATCGACCTGTCAATGCCCATGTTCAGAGGGGAAGCAATTACAGAAGCCAGACCTTCCACCTTCTGAATCCCACAATGACCTTGGGTCCACACTCCCAGAGGTTTAAAGAATAGGAAAGCTATCAGGGAGGTGATGGGATACAGAGTTCTGGTGGTGGGAATTATGTAGAGTTGTACCCCTCTTCTCTTATGGTTTTGTCAATGTTTCCTTTTTGTAAATAAAAAAAAGATTAAAAAATGGAGTTGTCATAGACAGAGGTTGAAAAATAAGAACAGTGCTTGTGGCACAAAGCGCAAGGATCACCATAAGGATCCCAGTTCCAGCCCCCAGCTCCCTGCCTGCAGGGGAGTCGCTTCACAAGTGGTGAAGCAGGTCTGCAGGTGTCTATCTTTCTCTCCCCCTCTCTGTCTTCCCCTCCTCTCTCCATTCTATCCAACAATGACAATGTCAATAACAACAACAATAATAACTACAACGGTTAAAAAAAAAACAAGGGCAACAAAAGGGGGTGAAATAAATATAAAGGGGGGTGAAATAAATAAATATAAAAAAGAAAAAAGAAAAATAAGACAGAAGGAAAATACAAAGCAGAACTTGGACTTGGGCTGGTGTATTGCACTAATGTAAAAACACTGAGGTGGTGGAGGCAAGTGTTCAAGGTGCAACATGATGGCAGAGGAGGACGTGTATTGGGTGTTTAGATTGTTATATGGAAAACTGAGAAATGTTCCCCATATACACACTACTGTGTTTTACTGTAAACCATTAATCCTCCCAGTAAAGAAAAAAAAGTTTAAAAAAAAATTGGAGTTGAAAGTTTACTCCTTTTTTAAAAAATATATTTTATTTATTTTTATTGTTGTTGTCATTGATGCCATTGTTGTTGGATAGGACAGAGAGAAATGGAGAGAGAAGGGGAGGAAAGAGAGGGGGAGAGAAAGCTAGACATCTGCAGACCTGCTTCACTGCCTGTGAAGCGACTCCCCTGCAGGTGGGCAGCCAGGGGCTCAAACTGGGATCCTTATGCCAGTCCTTGCTTTGCTCCATGTGCATTTACGGTACCGCCCAACTCCCTGAAAGTTTATTCCTACTCATGGAACCTTCCTTTTTAAATGTTCTTCCTTTAGACAAAACAAATATTTAATCTTAAAAAATAATCCATTAACCATGCACATTAAATTTATAAGAGTGTTTGGGAGTTGAGCGGTGGCGCAGCAGATTAAGCGCCGGTCACACAAAGCCTAAGAACCACCATAAGGATCTTGGTTCCAGCCCCCAGCTCCCCACCTTCAGGGAAGTCACTTCGCAAGTGGTGAAGCAGGTCTGCAGGTGTCTGTCTTTCTCTCCCCCTCTCTGTCTTCCCCTCCTCTCTCCATTTCTCTCTGTCCTATCCAACAACAGCGGCATCAATAACAACAACAATAATAACTACAACAATGTTAAACAGCAAGAGCAACAAAAGGGAAAATAAATAAGTAAACAATTTTTTTAAAAAGACTGTTAAAATTCAGCTCCCAGATAAAAAGCTCTAAAGGCAGGGTCAAATAAGCTGTGTTTTAAATTTTATTTATTTATTTTGCCCCCAGGGTTATTGTTGGGGCTCAGTGCCTGCACTAGGAATCCACTGCTCCTGGAGGTTTTTTTCCCCCCATTTTGTTACCCTTGTTGTTGTAGTTATTGTTATTGTTGTCACTGATGTTGTTTTTGTTGGATAGGACAGAGAGAAATTAAGAGAGGCGGAAAAGACAGAGGGGGGAGAGAAATATAGACACTTACAGACCTGCTTCACCGCTTATGAGGTGAACCCCCTGCAGGTGGGGAGCCAGGGGCTCGAACTGGGATCCTTATGCTGGTCAGTGCACTTTATAATTTTTATTTTATATTTATTATTGGATAGAGATAGAAATTGAGAGGGGAGGAAAAGATTGAGGGAAAGAAACAGAGAGATACCTGCAGCCCTGCTTCACAACTTGTGAAGCTTTCCCCCTGCAGGTGGGGACCAGGGGCTTGAACCTGGGTCCTTAAACACTATAATGTGTGTGCTTAACCAGGTGCACCACTGCCTGGCCCCTAAATAAGCTTTATTTTCACAAATGACTCAGATCATTTGTATGACCATCAAAATTTATGAAGCACTACCCTCAAGGTTAACCAAGTCTTCTATTTTCTCAAATTTCTAGTATTCTTTCTCAATAAGTTCAAAGGTTATTACCATTGAAAGTACAGGCTAAATCTTGTCATAGAATATGTATTCCATTGCAACCCTGTTTATGGACACTTAATAGCTCCTCTGTGGGACAGTTAAGCTGTAGTAATTACCTCATGGCTCTGAATCTGTGTGTCTCCTCCCTCATGACATTTGTACCAGCTAAAACTATGGCATACTTCTAGTTAGGGTGGAAGAACTACCAGCTCTACATACATGACACCATTTCATGTTATAGTTTCTTTTTTGATGGTATTTTAATGACATTTATAAAACTTCTCACTTTCTTGAACTGGTACTATGTAATCTCATTTAAGGAGAATAACATTTGTTACAATGAACTCCAAAATCGAAGTCACTGATATCTTTGCAGAAAGGATGTGGGGTCCAGAGAATTTAACCCTAATTTACTTGACTAGCGTGTTGCTTTGTCATGTGTGCCACCCAGGTTCCAGTTCAGCCCTCCGTACATTGAAGGCATCTTGGGTGCTTTCACCCTTTCTGCCTCTCTGTCTCTAAGAAAAGGGGAGAAAAGGAGAGAAAAGCAGAGACTTTACTTTCAAACTACTTTTGAATATAACCCATGGGCAAATTATATAATCTCTATTATATTTTTATAATTAGGATCATCTCTTTGTAAATATCATTATTTTTCTAACTAGGATAATACTTTCCAAAGTTCTGAGGAGATGAATGAGATCAGATTTATAAAATGTCAAAGTTCTTTAGAGAGATAGCAAAATGTGTAAATTGGGGTTGGGGGAAGATAGCATAATGGTTATGCTAAGAGACTCACGTTTGAGACTTCAAAGTCCCAGGTTCAATCCCCTGCACCACCATAAGCTAGAACTGAGCAGTGTTCTTGGGGGGGGGAAAGGTAAATTAATCAGTATTCATTTTATAGACCTAAGTGAGTTAGCTATCTTGTAATGATGAATCTGCCTTTAAATATTTTACTTGCTTTTTGGACTTACTGAATGAACACAGTGCAATCTTTTATGATTATTTTTAATCTTTTTTCTTTTTTTAATATTTATTTATTCCCTTCTGTTGCCCTTGTTGTTTTATTGTTAGCTCTTATTGTTGTTATTACTGATGTTGTTGGATAGGACAGAGAGAAATGGAGAGAGGAGGGGAAGGCAGAGAGGAGGAGAGAATGACAGACACCTGTAGACCTGCTTCACCGCCTGTGAAGCGACTTCCCTGCAGGTGGGGAGCCGGGGGCTTGAACTGGTATCCTTCCGCCTGTACTTGCACTTTGCACTTTGCACGGTGCGCTTAACCTGATGCACCACCGCGCGAATCCCTAACTTTATTTTTTAAACCTTTTTATTTATTATTGGATAGAGACAGAAAGAAATTGACAGAGGAGGACCAGATAGAGAGAGAGACAGAAAGACACTTGCAGCCCTGCTTCACCACTTGTGAAGCCTTCTCCCTGCAAGAGGAGACCAGCGGCTTGAAACCAGGTCCTTGTGCACTCTAATGTGTCCTTGTGCACTGTAATGTGTGTGCTTAACCAGGTGCACCACTACCTGGCTCCCTGCAATCTAAGTTTTCTTTCTTTTTTTTTTTTTTCTTTTTCCCTCCAGGGTTATTGCTGGGCTCGGTGCCTGCACCATGAATCCGCTGCTCCTGGAGGCCATTTTTTTCCCCTTTTGTTGCCCTTGTTGTTGTAGCCTCGTTGTGGTTATTATTATTACTATTGTTGATGTTGTTCGTTGTTGGATAGGACAGAGAGAAATGGAAAGAGGAGGAGAAGACGTAGAGGAGGAGAGAAAGACAGACACCTGCAGACCTGCTTCACCGCCTGTGAAGCGACTCCCCTGCAGGTGGGGAGCAGGGGGCTCCAACCGGGATCCTTACGTGGGTCCTTGCGCTTTGCGCGTGCGCTTAACCCACTGCGCCACCGCCCGACCCCCAATCTAAGTTTTCTTAAAGTATTTTTTTGGAGCTTTCACTTTCAACCAAAATTAGATAAACAAAGAAGCATTATTACCTTTCTGCCAAACACAGAACATGGACTCCTTAAGATGATCTATCTATACCATGACTTTGTATTGACTGCATTGATTGGTCTGCCCAACAACCCATTTGGGTCATCAAAGCCTCAAATGGTTTTGGTAGACTAATGCATCACAGAGTCTACTAGTTTATGAGTTGTAATTTTTTTTTAAGATTTTTATTTCTTTATTCATGAGGAAAATAGGAGAGAGAGAAAGAACCAGACATCACTCTGGTACATGTGCTGCCAGGGATTGAACTTGCAACTCATGCTTGAGAGTCCAATGTTTTATCCACTGTGTCACCTCCCAGACCACAGCTGTAAACTCTAATATAGAAATATGATCAGAAATAAATTATTTGGAGTATTTCACCAAAGTAAGAAAAACTCTGGTTGGAAGGTGAGGGTAGATTTTCAGCTTTACTATAAGGGGGTGGGGATAGGGACACAGACCTTTGGTGGTGGGAATGGTGTTAATATACTAAAAATAATAAAAAATTAAAAAAATAAATTATTTACTTAGTGGCATTCTTGCTTGTGAATCAGCTTGTCCATTTAAAGTTTTCACTTGCTTTTGTAAAGACTATTCTTTGAATTTTCGTCCATTCAAATTTAAGGGTTTCTGAGACTCTCATTAGGAAACAGCAAAATCAACATCTATCTACATGACAATTATTAAATGATTTAATTAGTACTTAGTAGTTGGTACTAGAGGATATCTGATGACTGTCCCAATGTTTTCAATTTCCAGAGTGGAAAAATGAATTTTTTTCTCTTATTGGGGGGATTAATGGTTTACATTAATGGTTTACAGTCAACAGTAAAATACAGTAATTTGTACATGTGTAACATTTCTCAGTTTTCCGCACAGCACTCTAACTCTACCTAGGTCTTCCTCCACCATCATGTTCCAGGATCTGAATATTCCTTCCTCTCATCCCAGAGTCTTACTTTGGTGTGCTACACCAATTCTAGTCCAAGTTCTGCTTTGTGTTTTTCCTTCTGTTTTTTTTTTTCTTTCTTTCTTTCTTTTCCTCCAGGGTTACTGCTGGGGCTAGGTGCCTGCACTACAAATCTACAGCTCCTGGAGACCATTTTTTCCCATTTTGTTACCTTTGTTGTTGTCATTACTGTTATTGCTGGTATTGATGTTGTTATTGGATAGGACAAAAAGAAATGGAGAGAGGAGGGGAAGACAGAGAGGAGGAGAGAAAGACACCTGCAGACTTATCTTACTGCTTGTGAGGCGACCCTCCTGCAGGTGGGGAGCCTGGGGCTAGAACTGGGATCCTTAAGCAGGTCCTTGCACTTTGCACCATGTGTGCTTAACCTGGTGCACTACCAGCTGACTCCCTTTTCTTCTGTTCTTTTTGGACAAAAGAATGTATTTATTTATTTATTTATTTATTCCCTTTTGTTGCCATTGTTGTTTTATTGTTGTAGTTATTGTTGTTGTTATTGATGTCATTGTTGTTGAATAGGACTGAGAGAAATGGAGAGAGGAGGGGAAGACAGGGAGGGGAAAGAAAGATAGACACCTGCAGACCTGCTTGTGAAGGGACACCCCTGCAGGTGGGGAGCCAGGGGCTCAAACTGGGCTTGCGCTTTGCGCCACTTGCTCTTAACCCGCTGCTCTACTGCCTGACTCCCGGGACAAAAGAATTTAAAACATCACTGTGTCCACTCTGTAGGTGACTATCATACATAGTTGCCTTTTTTTTTTTTAAGTTTGTTTTATAAGGCTAAAACTTTTTTTAAAGAAACTATTTTTTTTTCCCTTTTGTTGTCCTTGTTTATCGTTGTTGTCATTGTTGCTGGATAGGACAGAGAAATGGAGAGAGGAGGGGAAGACAGAGATGGGGAGAGAAAGATAGACACCTGCAGACCTGCTTCACTGCCTGTGAAGCAAACCCCCTGCAGGTGGGGAGCTGGGGGCTCGAACTGAGATCTTTATGGCAGTCCTTGCGTTTCATGCCATGTGCGCTTAACCCGCTGCGCCACCGCCTGGCTCCCAAGGCTAAAACTTTTATGTAAGAGGAAAAAAAAAACCCACTAAAATCTGGACTATATTGATACACAGATAAAATGTGTTGACAGATATAAAGAACAGCAAGAGGAATGCATATAATGTGTGCTCCTTTTGGATAGTAGTACATGCATATGGGAAAAAAACTTTTTTTTTTCCTGGAGCTGAGTAAATGACAAATTACTATTGAAAAGTTCCTTGCAGAGTTACATGAAGGAAAAATATTTATATCTATCTTGACAATGGCTAAAAAGAAGTCTGGGGATAGTTCAGTTGCTTGGGTTTGGGTGACTTCACTTCTTGAACAAATTTAAGGATTAAACATTCACAAATGTTTCTAATATTTTCTGAAGTAGGAAGTGAGATATTAGCACTCCCCCCCACCCCAGTGCTGTTTCTCCCATTATAGCATTTGTCAGTTAGCCTTAATGTTAAGCTTTATAGAAGAATCATTATATTTTTATTTGAAAGTTTTCCCCACATGCTAAGAATAAAAATGTGGAATTTTAGTAACTGGCATGAAATAGTTTAGCACTACCCAGCAAGTTTTCAGGAAGTAGAGCTTTTACATAACATGGAAGGTTTAGTGTTTTGAGGGCTCAGTAAATTGTGCTGTGTACAAGAGCAAAGTTTAAATTACCCACTCAGAAGGTAACTCTATAACCCACGTGTCTAGATCCATGTATGCAGATGGGCAGATACACTTCATTTCTCTTGGGAAGTTGTGTTCTAAAAAGCTATCACTCAGAACAGAAGGTTTTATGATTGCTTGAAAAGAAAAGGAAAGATGACAAGGTTGCTATAAAAATGAAAGGGCTTATAGAGCCTAAGAGCTGAAAACATTATGGCTGAAATGAAAATGTAAAAGAAAAATCAGTTAAAAACTGCTATTAAAAAAAAAAACTTGTGCAGAAGGTTTGAGGCATATGGACACCCACCCAGTTTGCAATGAGGGCAAGGGGAGCCCCAGACTTTAGCTTATTAAAGATGACCTTTCCCCTCTCTAAAATTTCAAAGCTGACGTTTCAAGTGCTGAGCAGACTGTGTGCCATATGTAACATGACCTCAGCTCCACTCTGCCTGAGCACTGATGGCATCACTAATGAGAGGTGAAAGGTCTTTTTCTTGCAGCTTTTTCTGAAACCCACCAAGTCTTGCCTGAGAAGCAAGTCTCCTCCTCAGACTCCCCCCTCCCTTGATTTCAAGACAAATGTATTTAATGTACAGCCTCAAAGCACTTTTATTACAGGTCGATTTGCCTATAGCCACAGCCAAATGGCAGGATGTACAATCACCATGCAGAAGAAAATATTTATTTTGACTCAGAAGGCAGAGGGATTAGAGAACATTGTATTAACCTTGCCTTTCATCTGTGTTTTAAAGAAAAATTCTCCAGAGGCGTCCATTGAAGTTTGTTGTTGTTGTTGTTGTGTTTTAAATACAGAGTATCAAAGACTTCTAAGAGACCAGGTGTATATTTATCAGACAGGAAGAGAAAAAGAAACTATACTGGGGAAAGGTGGCTTTCAAAAATCTAATTCAGAGTCTGATTAAAAAAAAAAAAAGTTGTATGTGCCGGAATCTGTTTCAGGCATTTCTACCAGCCAACCCCCAGCCCTCCCCTTCCCCCCCCCCCCCTGCTGCTTGGAAACAAAATAGCCCCCTCCCCCCA
This sequence comes from Erinaceus europaeus, assembly GCF_950295315.1. Taxonomy (NCBI): domain Eukaryota; kingdom Metazoa; phylum Chordata; class Mammalia; order Eulipotyphla; family Erinaceidae; genus Erinaceus; species Erinaceus europaeus. The sequence continues at coordinate 33,530,183 of NC_080177.1, forward strand.
TTCTTCCATGCAGGTTGTTATCATATTCATGGCATGGTCAATTTCCGTTTGCCAAGAAAATATTTAGGCTGATCAAAGAAATTAGAAAATCGGATGAATAGAAACAGACGTGCCCACAAAAGGAGCGGTTCACAATATGAAGAGACAGGCGGATTGCAGCCCACCCACTCCTAGGAAATAGCTTCTCTGCCAAAGGCGGAACTACAGGGCCACCTGGATTCTGCTGGAAGGGCTGTGGAGAGTCACGTCTCCCCTAGGAAATTCACATGAAGACTGGAACTTGAGACTGTCTGGTGGCGGACTTGTAAGGCGATGACCGTCTTTAAGTATCAATGTCCAAACCTGGAGGGCCTTTAACTACTTCCATTAATACAGAGGGACCTTTCAAGGAAGAAGATGAGTGAGTTTGGGCTCCTTTTGTTTTGCTTTGTCTGTTTGACTGTGGTCGTGGAAAGACAAGGGTGCTTTATTCTTTGTAGATGACATAAAAGAGGAATATGCGTTTGCAATAAAAGGATAGCAGTTCTTCTCAAAATGAATATAAATTCGGTTTTTCAGATGTATGGATTTGGGTGTCTGTGTGTGCGTGTGGGGGTGGTGGTCTCCATTTGGTGGCCGAAAATAAGACGGTCTTCTACCTCCTGGTTCTTCCCCCGCTCCTTCCTCCCACAGCAAAGCACGGTCAAACCAGATAACAGTAGGACATTTCAATGTCAAGGACTGGTAGGTGGTTTCCTTCCGCAGGACTCAAGAAACTGAAAAAGCGGGTTGTCCTTGGGAAAAGTGGACCGGGACCCCGCCTCCACCCTCCACCCTCCACCCCGCCCAACACTCCCAGGAGGCGTCCGTGCGTCTCACTCGCTGGTGTGGAGGAGTCCACCTTACCCAGGTGTCTCCAGTTTCCCAAGGAAGAGTGTGAGGACGAACTGCCCCTAAAGAAGAGCAAGTGTGAGGAAAGCAAAAGTAAAATAAATAAATAAATAAATAAATAAATGGAAAGCCCCTTCCTGCAATTCCATTCTGGGCTACGCGGGGCTGGAGAAGCCACGACTGGCCCAGCGGTTCGCGGGCTGCGGGTCGTGAATCCTCTGGATCACCCTGACCCCTCCTGGGCAAGTGCACTTCATTTTACAAATTCAGCCCAGCAGGTCTTTCCTTTCGCTCTTCTCTTCTCTTCTCTTCTCTTCTCTTCTCTTCTCTTCTCTTCTCTTCTCTTCTCTTCTCTTCTCTTCTCTTCTCTTCTCTTCTTTTCTTTCTTCTTCTTTTTTTTTTTCTGTTTTGTTTCGGTTCGCGCCGCTCAGGCGAGGACCCATTGCCAGGAAGACAGCGCCATCTCTCTTTTCTGGTCGCGCCCACAGCCGGCGCCCCTCCAGCTTCGCGGGTCTCCCCACCCCCACCCACCCCCACTTCCCGACCATGTCCCTTTCTTTTTCTGGCCTCACCCGCCCCAGATCCCCATAAACGCCTCGGGGAACAACTCCAGTGATCTGGGGGCGCTGGGGGGCATTTCAAGTTCGTACTCTCCCCCCGCCCCGGGCCTGACTGCGGGACCTCTGGCTGCAGACTGGGAGGAGCTGTTCCCCGCGCAGACGCGGCGCCGAGAGCTCGAGACTCACCCCACCCCCACGCTAGGGGCTTCTAGCGCCCATGTCTGGGCTGGGGGAGAACCTGGCTCCCCTAAGGCCAGAGAGTGGGACCTCAAACGTGCACTGCAGTCAGCGTTCCGGGGTGCGCGTCCTAGCAAAGCGGCTTATCCTGCCCCTCCCCACTCCCTAGAGTGGCCTACTGGAGAATGAACCCATGACTGCTTAAGGGGAGACCGGTGGGTGTGGTGGATGAACTTGAATGAATGCTAGGAAAGCTCTGAGGACCCTGCACCAAGCCCTAAAAGCTTCTCTCACAGGCTGGCTCCCTGGAATTCTTCCCCGGTAGGCTTTCAAGAGAACTGCACCAAGGGGACTGCGGCAGCCTTGGGATCATTGTTGCAAAATCCATGTCCTGGCGGGTGGAAGAGACACAAGAAGGAGTAGGAGTGAGCGAGCACTTTCTCATCCCCTTTACTATGTATTTTCCCCACAGCTCAGAGAACTGGTGCTTTGGAAAAGCATAGCGCGGCCCGAAGCAGTCTAATTGCTGTTGGCGGAAATCTGGAATCTTTAGAATCTAGACTATGTACCCGTGTGGCAATGCAAAAACATTTCTCCGGGCATATATTTGCACTGAGATAGGTACTGAAGTGCTCCAACTCCTGGCAACCCCACCTGGCGCTCAGGGTCCACAGGAGTAGTTCTCTCACTCCTGACCCGGCTGCAGAGAGCGGGCGGCTCCCAGAAATGCACTAATTGAGTCACAAACCACTGGCCTCCCCTAACAAAGCGATCCATCTCAGCAGCTCAGCGCTCAATTTGTCCACAGCACTTTCTTCCGCAATTCAGAAGCATTATCTTGTTTTTAAAAGTATCGCGGTAGAAGCGTGGCAATTATCCTGGGCTCGGGTTACGCTAAATGGCTTTAGGCTGAGAAATAGAAGAATACAAATGCCGCGGACGTGCTGATCGCCTTGCTGTCAGGCCTGTACCAAGGTTGGGGAAGGAAAAAGAGATTTGAGTCGGGGAGGGGGAGGTTCAACGCAAGTTCCCTCTCTCAGTCCTTTCTCTCATGTTGGTTGGGCCTTTGTCTCTGGAGATTAAGAATTCCTATCTATGGACTTTCAGAAGTTGAGGGGATAGGGGCCATAGTCTGACATGACAAGGCCAAACTTCTGGCCTAGGCTTTGAGTTAGAAACAGGACGGGAGCTTCAGGTTTTGCTGGGGTAAAGGTCAGAAGACATGTGGAAAATCACTGGGGGGGGGGGTTACAAGTTCTCTTTAGGGAAACTATATTAAAATTGGGGTGGAGGATGACTGTGGGAGAAAAAAAAAAAGGAGTAGGCTCAAAGGAATGGGAAGAGTTACTTATGAATAGCTAGGGGCAGGACTGACTTGGAGGACTCTTCAGACAACACTGCACTGAACACTGGAAAGGCCCAGAAAATTCAAGGTATCATGGCATTAGGAAAAAAAATAATGTCATAGGAAATCTGCATCTTGGTCCATCAGGGTGAGTTGGGGGGGCTGGTTATTGGGAGAAAAGGAAAAGAGAGGAGAGGAGAGAGAGAGAGAGACAGACAGAAGTGAAAGGAGGCACCTTCTAGCCCAGTTGCCCAGCCCTGCAGTGGTAGCCACTCTGTGCTGGAGTCTCTTTCTCCTACTCAAATCAACCCCCACATCTTGAAGTAATCAGCAGCAGAGAAGGGACTCGTCCCCCTGGCATCTCAGGTTAAAGAAGGAGGTCCAGGAAAATGTGGTAGAGCCATTACAAGAAACCCGAGCCGCAGTCATCAGGGACTCCAATTGCCATCGCATTAGGATTGATTAGAGACCAGCAGTACCGTAATGACCCGGAAAGAGGGGCAGCCGGGGATTATTAATATCAGAATGTGGCAGGGCTGAGGGGAGGGAGGGAGGGAAGAGCAAAGTGGAGCAGGAGAAGTTTTAAGTTACTAGGATTTATATATACGTGCAGGCTTACCTGAGGAAACTGGATAGTCGGTGAATCACGCAGAAAATAAACCTAATTGCATTTAAAATGTCATGAAGCCTGATTTTTTGGAGGGGGGGAATAAAATAATTGTGAAAATCAGGCCAATATCCTTGTTTTGTAAACATGTAGTTTTATAAGCATATTGGAAGAATATCAATGAAGTGGTGAAGAGGTGTTTTAAGTGAGCTCTTGGAAAAAAAAGAATGCATGATTTATTTAAAAAATTTTTAGACTTTGGGTCTAATCTCCAGGGCTCTGGCTCAATGGAGTAGACTTTTTTTTTTTTTTTGCAAAGTTTGCAAAGGAACAACAAATCAATGTTTAATTGAAATAGTGATACTTGGATGGTTGGATTTGCTTTATTTGAGACACCAAAGATCAGGATCCCTAAGAGATGTAGAGAAGAGAGCGGTTTGTCTCCTTCCTTGGACCCTGAGCCAAAACAAATCAGCCCCTGATGGTCTGGGCTGAAACACAGCTCACTGGATAATTAACTCCATCTTTCCAGTCCACCCTAACTGTTTATTTAGTGTCACCCTGCATTACCATCACTAGCACTTTCCTCTGAACAGGAGGTACTGCAGGCTTTCACCTCCCAAAAGGAAATTCTTTTTAGCTTAGACAGATGCTGTATTTAAAATGTACATTATTGGGGGGGGGTTGATTGGAAGCTCAAAGTAAAGGCTCCTCAAGAATGTCTATTTAATACACTGACTCTGGGACCATATTAATGAAGAGAAGGGGGCACATGTCATTTATTTATTTATTTATTAAGATGATATTTCTCTACGTTCCAGAAGGGTGTTTGTTGGCATTTCCTGTCGAGTGGCCTCCAATTTGATGTTTTCTGAGCTCCTGGGCCTGAGTCTTCTTCTCAAAGACCAGATGAAATTGTCTCCCCCCCCCCACCCCCTACCCCAAGGCTGCTAACCCACCTTCTTTCTTCTTACTTCCAGGTGGTCATATCTTTTCACAAGGCCACCTCTCAGCTAGGTGGATCCCTACCGAAGGAACCCTATGCCCTGTTGTGGATCTCAGCGCCTGTTCCCTTGGTGCTCCCAGGTTTTGTGACATCCTTATGCAGTGAAATCTCGTCTGGTTCTGGGGGTAAAGAAATAACTGTGGCTCCCAGAAAACTGGGGATAGGAAGAAAATGAGATGGGGGAGGATAACAAGAGCCAGAGAGGAGGTGTAGGGGAGGGAGGCAGGCTAGGAGGGAGGGGGAGAGAGAAGAATTACTGAGATGAGAAAAGGTAAAGGTTCACACAGAGAATTCCTCTGTCAGATAGAATGGGATAGAAGGCACAGAGATTGTAGAACTCTGGTGGTGGGAATTTTGTGGAATTGTGCCCCTCTTATCCTACGATCTTGTCGATCATTATTAAAACAATAATTTAAAAAAGGCACAGAGATACTGAGAGGAAAGAGAGACACCAGAGGTGGGATCAAACACTGAGAAAGATATATAACTTTTCAAGCATGCATCTCTCTCTCTCTCTCTCTCTCTCTCTCGGGACAATGTGAGGACTGTATTAGAGGAGTTGCGCAGGGTCTTTGACCAGAAGCTGGGCTCACAGCCCGCGCTTGTTTGTCCAGGTGTGTGCGGCAGGGCGGGAGGAGGTCGGAGAGCCTGGGGCCCGCACGGCGTTTTCGCACCAAGGAAGCAGGAGTCTGCTCGCTCCCCCAGGCTTCCAGGAGAAAAATCCTTCCCTTCCTCCCTCCATCCATATATTAGGGGCAGAAACAAATCCTCATTGTTCGGAAACACGCCGAGGAGGCCGTGGTGGCCCCCGGCCGGGCTGCGCGGGGCTGGGAGGGAGGCGGGGGCCGCGCGGATCCGGTGTCACGTTGCAGATTCCCACTAAAGATAACGAAACGTGATCTATTTTTCAGAACAGCAAGTGGATGGGAAAAGAACCTTGACGACACCCAACTCATTTACTAATGGACTGGTTTTGGGTTTCTCTGCTCCCAGTCCGCAAACCGCGATTATCAGCCCCCGGCCTGTTCAGAGCTCCCCTGGCCCCGAACGGGCGCACCCCGAAGGCAGGTGGGCAGCTGCTCCCGCCCTGCGCCGGCTGTCAGAGCCGGGGTCCCTAGGGTTCAAGGAACTCAGAGCTTCCGACCTAGCAGAAGGAAAAGAACAACGTCGTCACTTCAGTCAGGATGTAGGGAGGCTCCGTGCAGCCCGGGAGAGAAGTGGCTATTTTATTGAACCTCTTGAAGCCCTTCCCTTGTAATCATGCATAGGCAAAACAAGTCCCCCCCGCCATCGTTCTTGCTGGCAAAGGCATTTCATGAAAGAAAGCCAAGAGTCCTTAAACATTTAGCTCCGAGTCATAAGAGAATCAATGGGTCCCAGCCAGAGGTGCTTGCACAAGGCCTAAACTCAGACTAGCCGAGAATCTCCAGCAGCAGCTAGTTCCTCTGTGCTAACCTGTCCAAAGATCAGCCTCCAGCAACCGGCACTTCCTCACCCAGGCGCGGAAGATGCGAAATCTGAAGTGGGGCAAGCTTTGCGGGTCGCTTTCCCCTCCCCTAGTAGCGAAGCAGCTGGGGCAGCAGCTGGAGTCGCTCGTTCCCCTTTAAATCTCGGATGCATCTCTGTTTTTTCCTGTGATTTGCATTGACAGCAAAGGTTTTAAGTTACTACAACAACTCAAACCTTTCTGTTTGCGATTTAAAATGGATCATTTGGTTTATGTGGTTTGTAAATTCATGTCATTTTACTTCTTTTAGTGGTTTCCAGTGAAAGGTTCCATTTTGGGAAACCTTATATATCTGAGCCAATAATTTACATTTATAACAATTGGTTCCCCTAACCGAGTGATCGAAATAGCAGATAGGTTCGTTGGTACGAAACGAATAATCTTTTTTGTTTCCAGTTACTTTGGTTTATTGGATTAAACGCCAGCAGAAAGGTTGGAGGCCGGATCAGCCTCTGAGTATGAGCACAGCTTTGTCACACCTCCAGTGCCAGACAATCACTAAAGCCTAGTACATGCTGGTTCCAAAATATAAAGAAAGAAAGGAGGAAAGAAAGAAAGAGAGAAAGTAAGAGGGGAAAGAAAGAAAGGTGAAAAGAAATAGGTAAGGATGTTTGGAGGTAGGCTGGAAAAATGTAGTGAGACTGTAGTCTAATTGCCATCTCTCAGCTCCCCCTCACCTGGTCTTTCACTGGTCCCAGGTCTGCCTCATTTCCTTATACAGCATTGATAATTATCAAGTATGCACAACCATATTCAATGGACTGTTTATCTTTTCAGAGCTAGGACTGTACTTAACAGAGTCCCACTCTCCCCACATACATGTTGTCATTCTGCGCACTTGGTCCAGACTTTAGGGTATTAACCAAATTTTAGAGCCAAGTTTAAGTCTTCGTTCCGGTCCCCACACAGCTGCCATGTCAATAAGGACTGTTCCAGGAAGAGACATTCCTTCTGGCAGGACACTGCACATTTCATCTGAAACATCGTGAGCACTAAAATAAGACGGTGAAGGAAAATTACCAGACACAGAGTTGGGATCAGCCCTGACAAAGCTTTCCAGTTTAGAAAGTAAGTCACTGGGCACACCATGTGGTGGGGGCTCTTTTGAAACAATATGCACCCATTGAATACATTGAAGAAAATCCTAAAATATAATGAAGTATCAGCATCTATTTCTGAGGTCTAGTTGTATGGGATACTGCAACCACTCATGGATGCAAAAAAGCATTTGTGTGGGAGTTCCATGGAGAAACAGCTTGGTGTCTACTCTGAATCTTCTGTGATTTGGTGGAAACCATTGAGTTTGTGGTGTGCATTGTGTGGGTATACTGTATTGGGTAAGTTATTTAAAAACCATATCAATAATACAAGGTGAAAACCTACACAGTGTTTCTCTTCCACTTAGGTCTCACCATGCAAATGGTTCTTCGGTCCTGGGCTCTGGCTGAGTGATGTACTCAAAACATATTTGAAGAGCTTCAGCAAGTTGAAAGAGTTTAGAGTTTGTTCATTGCATTCACTAAGAAGGTGCATTCAAATCAAAAGCATTTTTGAAGTGTACTTTAAATTCTGTTTTGAACTTATCTAATCAGAGATAAGTATACTCATAAACACCATTCCATCCTCCTTATCTCCCAGTATTGTTCTTATCTCTTGACAGCCCCAGCTACTGACAATAGATTATCTTTGTTTAGAGACGTAATTGTTTTCAAAATCTTTTTAATAATTGCTTTGGGACAGGGTGTGCAAATGAGGCTCAAAGTAATTACAGCTTTATTTGTTGTGCTTTTTTTTTTTTTTTCTAAGCATTCTCCTCACACAAAATCAGATGATGGGGCTGAAATTGCAGGACATTTCTCATTCTCTGGTAATAAAATTGGCCAGTTTTGCATGCAGCACACACACACACACACACACACACACACACACACACACACACTCACATCCCTCTGTTTAATCTTCTTGGAGCTTATGTCGCCCGAGCTTTGGGAGCAGTGTCCTTCTCAGATCAGGGCAAGGATTAGGTTACAACTGGACTGCCACAGGAGCCCGACACAGTTTTATTTAATTTACACTTCATCCAGAGCCTTTCGTAGGAAGTTCCCAAAGCATTTTTACTAATGGCCAAGAAAAGTTTCTCCACATTCCACAGTATCAGAGGTAGCTTTTGGAAAATGACCCAGGCTGATGAAGAAACTGAGTCCAGAAGCTTGCCCACTCACATTGGAGAACGTTAAGACTCCAATTTATATATAAATGAACCCTTTTGAATGCTCTATCTGCTCATACTGTAAAACCCCCCTTCACTGGGTCCCAAATTGTCACAGTCTCTAGAGGTAGAGGGGAGTGCCTTGCAGGTTGTGCCGTCTGGCAGGCCGCTGGGAGGACGGGCGGGGAGAGCGGAGGTTTGGTTTGATGCTGGTTTGAATCCTGGAGCTGAAGCCAGCCAGGGGAGAAGTCACTCTTCCTGGGGCTCCAGTCCGTAGTCCTCGCTTGCTCTTCTATTATTCATCGCGTTCCAGAAGCTATTCATCAATCCATTACTTATTCATTCCTAACATTAAAGTAATTAAATATGAGCTTACCGGGAAAGGGCAGGTCTGCAAAAGACATGGGTACAGAAGGAGAGGAGGGGCATCTAGAGGCATTGATCTGTGTAGGGACCTGTGAGCAGCTGCCCTTAGGTAACACTGGCGGAGGGGCTCACGTTGCAGGGTCCTGAAACGCTCAGCCCGGACCAGCTCTCTGCCCCCACCCCCATCGCCCCCGTCAGTTCCCCACCTCTCCAGGATCCTCTTCTACCTCCCCTCCCCGTTCCCCCTGCTCTGCAGCCTTGCCCTCCCCGCACTAGGCGGCGGGGCCTCTGAGCCTGGCCCGGCGGCGCGCGGGCTGGCCAGCCCCGGATAGGCGCCTCTTGCAACCAATCAGCGCGCCGAGGCCGCTGCGCGCTTTAAGGCCACTGACGGGAGAACAGAAACCAAGTTCCCCGGCAAAGAGCAGCATCCAGCCGGCGAGAGGCCGGAACCGACGAGGCCCGAAAGGCTGCGGAGTGAATCGGCCGCCGGGCCGCCGACTAGAGCGCACGCTCCCCGGCTCCTCCTTCTCTTTTTCGGCTGCCCGCTCGCCCTCGAGACTCTGCTGAGTTTTCCGCCGACACAAAACCTAGGGAGGGGGTGAGGAGCTACCGCGCCCCCCTCCCGGAGGCCGCCACCCTCCACCCCAGGCCCACCGCCACCCCGGCTTCTGCAGGTTCGCTCCCCGCCGCCGTGCGCCCGGGCGTGCGCCCCTGCAGGCTCCAGCCATGTCGATGCTGCCGTCGTTCGGCTTCACGCAGGAGCAAGTGGCGTGCGTCTGCGAGGTGCTGCAACAAGGCGGGAACCTGGAGCGCCTGGGCAGGTTCCTGTGGTCCCTGCCCGCCTGCGACCACCTGCACAAGAACGAAAGCGTGCCGTGGTCGCCTTCCACCGCGGCAACTTCCGCGAGCTCTACAAGATCTTGGAGAGCCACCAGTTCTCGCCTCACAACCACCCAAAGCTGCAGCAACTGTGGCTGAAGGCGCACTACGTGGAGGCCGAGAAGCTGCGCGGGCGGCCTCTGGGCGCTGTGGGCAAATATCGGGTGCGCCGAAAATTCCCGCTACCGCGCACCATCTGGGACGGCGAGGAGACCAGCTACTGCTTCAAGGAGAAGTCGCGGGGCGTGCTGCGGGAGTGGTACGCGCACAACCCCTACCCGTCGCCGCGTGAGAAGCGGGAGCTGGCCGAGGCCACTGGCCTCACCACCACCCAGGTCAGCAACTGGTTTAAGAACCGGAGGCAAAGAGACCGGGCTGCCGAGGCCAAGGAAAGGTACGCGGCGTACTCCCCGCTGCTCGGGCGTCCCTTAAAGCTCCCCCCCTCCCTCTGCGCTCCCGCAGGCACCCACCGCCGCCGCCGCGTTTTCTCCACGGGCTGGAGCCGGTCCGCGGGGCGGCGCCAGGGGCTCCGCGGCCCCGCAGGGAAAGTTCATGAACCCTGAGCTGGTGTGCGAACCTTGGGGACTCCTTTGATTTGAGCGCCCGCAACAAAGTTTCGGGGGGGTGGGCGTGCGCATGTCGGGAAATGTCAGCCTTCGGGGTTTTTCAAGTCTTCTATTCTGAGCCGGGGAGGAGACAGGGTTAGAGCTCAGAGCAACTAAGGAAGGAGGTTTTGATTGGTAGAGCGGGACATAGGGGTTGTGTGTGTGTGTGTGTGTGTGTGTGGCGGGGGGAGGCTTGGGGTCCCGGACCTCTCTGGCCCTGCTCCCCAGAGGGTGGAGCTGGCCGGAGACACCAGCTCGGTCCCCCACGCCCTCCGGGCTTGCTTTGCACTCAGTCTTTTGAGCTGTTCCATCCCACACTAGCGGTCCAAAGGGAGGAGTCTTTGAAAAGACATTCACTGAGCGGAGATCTGGGGTGAGCCGGAGGCGCTCCGAGCCCAGCCAGGACGGCTGGTAGCCCTGTTCTTTTTTTCGTATGTGGCCCGGCGCTCGGCAGGGCCGGTCCGCTGGCGGTGCATCTCGCTGCTGGGGACCAGGGGGGGGGGCGGTGGGCGGTGGGCCGTGGGTGGGTCTCCAGCTGCAGACTCACTCACCCAGGGCCTCAGGGGGCCCAGTCTATTCTTTTAACCTGCCCTCACCGTCGCCCCCTGCGCTCCGGCCACCCCGCCAGGCTCCATCCTTGCGCTGGAGAATTTCCCGGCAGACCTGGGAGCTTTGCGGGAAACCGAGGGATTTGGGGGAAACCCTAGCGCTCCCCTTCACTGGCACCCGAACTCCGGGATCCAAGGTGTCACTTCGTTCTACCCAGAGGAGAGCACAGAGCCTTGGATAAACCCTGCGGAAGATCCAATGTGTCACTTCGTTCCTCTGGGTGGAGAGCACAGAGCCTTGGATAAACCCTGCGGAAAACGACTTTCAGAATGAGATTGTGAGGAAAAGGGCAAGAAACGGGAGGCAGGCAGGCGCCAGGGGTGGGGAGGTCCGACTTTTCCCGAGGTGGGAGCAGCCGGGAGTGGGTGTGGGGAAGCACACCCGCAAGAAGTGTGGAGGCAGCTGCTCCCGCTCTTAGCTCTGGTTCTCCCAAGGAGCCTTGGTGCGATTCCTTGGGGGCTTTTCAGAGGGTGCGGGGAAGGGAATAAGGGCCAGTGAGTAACGCGGGGGCAGCAAGGTTCCAGCTAGGTTTTTCGAAACGCCCTGTCTTATAAGCTAGGCCGGAGGGCCCACTCCCAGATGAAATCGGAGAGACTGGCCGCGCTCCCTGTGTTTACTCAGGTCACTGGGCTGCTCGGGACACCACTTCCCATGACCTGTCCTGCGTCTCTGAAACCACAACCTCCGGGCGGGGGCAAGGAAACTCTACATTTAATTGTTTCCTCAGATGGGAACAGGGCAATTGACTCGATTCACCCCCCAACATCTGTGCATTCACTGCTGTTTGTCCCCGGATGGTTTTTTTCACCACCAACCACCATTTGTTGTAAAATCTTCACACTTAGTTACTTCTGAATGTGGTGCCGGTGGAGCGGATAGGTCTTTTAAAATAACTGCTCGAACAAAGCTTTACACAGAATTTTCGTGTATTGCAAATATGCTCTGCCAGATCTGACTTTCTGAACTGTGGAAGAAGGCAGAATTTGCCTTCCCAAGAGCTTACTGCCCTGAGTTCCCTGCTTTTTTCTTAACCACCCCCCCACCCTTGGGGATGGGTGGGAGGGCAGCACTCCTCCATTTGGATCACTGACTTATTGCACAATGGTTATTCCCTCCTTTCAGTTCCCCTCCCTCCTAACACTTTTTTAAAGCCCACTTTTTTTTTTTTTTAACCATATGGTGTTATCCTCTATTTCTCAGGGAGAACACTGAAAACAATAACTCCTCCTCCAACAAGCAGAATCAACTTTCTCCTCTGGAAGGAGGCAAGCCGCTCATGTCCAGCTCAGAAGAAGAATTCTCACCTCCCCAAAGTCCAGACCAGAACTCCGTCCTTCTGCTGCAGGGCAATATGGGCCACGCCAGGAGCTCAAACTATTCTCTCCCAGGCTTAACGGCCTCACAGCCCAGCCACGGTCTGCAAGCCCACCAGCATCAGCTGCAGGACTCCCTGTTGGGCCCTCTCACCTCCAGTTTGGTGGACTTGGGGTCCTAAGTGGGGAGGGACTGGTGCCTTGAAGCAGTGACTAGGGACACATGTAAATAGAAATCAGGAACTTTTTGCAGCTTGTTTCTGGGGTTCTCTGCGCATAAAGAAATGGTGGACTTTCACAAATATCTTTTTTAAAACTGAAAACCAATGGTGATCTCAAGCTTATTTACCCACTCCTCTCCAGGTCTTTCCACTTTTGCATTTTCTCTTCCAGTCCAGAAATGGGGGGGGGGGAAAGCAAACAAAAATGCCCAGTCACTCAGTCTAAGTTCAGAGCAACCCATCAACCCATGTACCTGCTTTAGTAGTCGTCCTCCCTCCCTTCCTTCCTTCCTTTCTTCCATCCTTCCTTCCAATGAATCATCAATGGGGATTACAAATCAACTGGATTTTAGTTATGTCCTTTTAATTTATTTATGGAAAAAATTTTGGGAAGAGGAAAAGGAAATGAAAGAGAGAGAGAAGTAAAAACAGTGAAAACAAGAGCCTCCAGCCTGGGAGGAACTGGTTGCTTTCTTAAAGGGATAGGAAAAAATACAATCAATTTTTTTTTTTGGTGGGGAAAATTAAGTTTACATTTTTCGTACTTAGTGTTGAACAATTTATATAGAATAAAGTGAAAGAACAGTATTAGAGAGAGAGAGAGGAAAAAAAAACAACAAGTGCCTAAATGTCTTAATGCTCTCTATGTGAGGCAGTTAGGAATAAATAGAACTGACCACTAATAGTACACCTATTTTTGTCAAATTTAATGGGGTTTTTTGGATGGTTGTTTTCTTTTTCTTTTTTTTAATGGCAAACTTTAAAAATGTACCAATGTGAAAAAAATACTTCCTTGAATGCCATTACTTCTCATGCCCTCAACGCTTTCATATCTGTAGCCTGTTCCTGTTAAGGGTTCCTCCTGTTCCTAGTTTCTAACTTGCAAAAATATGTGACAAATCTGGCAACCTGGTATTTGTTACTAAAACAGCATGTGTTTTCAGGTTTATTTTCTATTGTACCAAAACGAGTCTAAATTAAAACTTAGTAGAACACAAGGAGTACGATTCTGATTCTGAAAGGTGAGTTGTGTATTACTGTCATTGGGCCTTTTTTATTATTTTCCCCCTGTAGATAATTTTCTCATTTTCTTACTAAATGTTGGTTATGCATTGCAGGGTACTTTATTAGCTAGGACTTGAACCCAAACTGGTGATTTAGTTATGTCAGAAAAGGAATGAATTTAGCTTTGGGGTATTTATTTTTTTTATTACTTAGTTATGCAGTTCTGTTTATCACTAGCTTTTTTCTATAGCATTATATGTTAATTCGACTTTTTTTATATTAACGAGTTCCTGACAAGACTGTGAAAGTAAAATAATTTATCTGCTTGGGGGGAAAAGGGAACTCAAACAAGGATAGCAACATTGTGAATTAATCTGTACAAATGCAAAACAGACCAGCAGGATAAGAGCTCTTTACAGTACTGCCGGCTAGTGCCCAGAAAAGTCCTAGTAATCATGTAGGCCCCACAATTTTTTTGCTTCGGACAAAATTGATGTATCTTTTCAATTGATGTAGCTTTTCAAGTTAGTGAAACTAAATGACATTATTTATTAAAATTCTACTCAGGATAACCAGGATTGGCTTGTTTGTACTTTGTAAAATATCACTCCCCAGAGAGATCCTATTTTTAGACGTCACATAATTTTGATTTTCCTCATCTGTAAGTGTCATCATTAACATATTAATTTATTTTTGGATCTGACCTAGGAGAGGTTGTGTGTGTGTTGATGGGAAGGATGTTTTAAGGCCTTATTATAATGAGGTTTTTTTTTTTTTTGGCAATGTTTAATGGCAATGACTGAGTTCAAGGGAGAAAGGGCTACTATATCTAACTGTAGTCACTTCTACTTATAAAGTCATTTCTCCTCTCCAGTGATGGACAGATGTGCATACAACCACTCAAAAATCATCATCGGATTGGGAGCTCAGGGTCCCAATCTCCCTTGTTAGTGTTTTGGATCATTAAGTTGGTGTTTATTTAAGTCACTAGGGTGTTTATTCTCCTTGTCTTGGGCCACGGAGAAATGCCACCCTCTGCAGGAGGGGCTCTCACAGGAGATCTCCACACATTCTTCACATTCACTCCCCAAAACAAACACCCTGCACAAAGATAGCTTTCAATGACCCTGACAGGCTTCAAAGGACACCGCGGAAATCTCCCTGGAAAATAAGGAAGGGCCAATTACTTTAATTTCTTACATGCCCTCTCTTCCTACTCTGATCACTACCCCCCAGTCTTCCAACTCTGCTTAGTATAATTTTAGACTCGTGGAAATTCTGTCTCCTTGGGTGCCACTTCCTGCTCCCTGGGTTGGTAAGTCTCTGAAATGTCTGCAGATCAAGTGAAAAGCAGATCAGCCCATTCTGTAGTGGCCATTGTGATTACTTCTTGTAAACTCGTTAAAAGGACATTTTTTTCTGTCACAGTCTTAACCTCTTTGTAAAATTCCTGGCACTCAGATGAAAGTGCACATATTCCAGATGTTTTTTTTTTTTTTTTTTTTTTTGCCTCCAGGGTTATTGCTGGGGCTGGGTGTCTGCACCATTAATCCACTGCTCCTGGAGGCTATCCCCCCCCCCCTTGTTGCCCTTGTTGTTGTAGCCTTGTTGTGGTTATTGTTGTTGATGTTGTTTGTTCATTGTTGGATAGGACAGAGAGAAATGGAGAGAGATGGTGAAGACAGAGAGGGAGAAAAAGACACCTGCAGACCTGCTTCACCGCCTGTGAAGTGACTCCCCTGCAGGTGGGGAGCCGGGGTCTCGAACTGGGATCCTTAAGCCAGTCCTTGCACTTAACCCGATGAGCTACCGCCTGACCCCCTCCAGATGTATTTAATAAAAAATTGCACAACATGCCTCCCTCAACCATGCTTTCAGCTCTGCCTGGATGAGGAGAGGAGGTGAGAAAGCTGGATATTACTTTGAATTTTCTTGGCAATGACTTTAGTGTGGTCATTAGGGAGAACTAACCATATTTTTTTGTTTCCTCGAAATCTTTAAGGACCAGCTGTTAAGGGACCTTCAATTTACTTTCTTGGTGTCATAGTTTAACTCCACCAAAAGGCATCTTTTTTTGTTTGTTTGTTTGTTTCTCTGCTACAGATTTCATAACTATAGACAAGAGTAATGAACAACGGCTTATACATAGTTTCAGGGATAAAATCTGACAGAATTTTGCCAAGTAAAATGAAAAAGAAAAAACTAAATATTCGGAGGACAAGGAGCTTGGCTGACGGTCCTTGAGTTTTTGGCCTAGGCAGGATCAGGGACTCAAGAGCCTCCCCAAAACCCACGAACTGCGTGCAGACAGAAAAGATGCCACTTTGTCAGGTCCTTGCTGGTCTTGAAACTAGTTTGCAGGCGAGGACAGTTTGGTTGTAACCCTGAGCTGAAGTGGAAGCTTCCAGGAAGAGACAGTGGCATTGGCGCTTGTGTGCTGAGCAGTGACCTCAGTTACACCGCTGTCTCCAGCAACCCGGGGACCCGCAGGACACCTGACACCGAACCCACGCCATTGAGCTGTTCCGTCCCCGCTCTGTTGCTGGGGCTGGATAGCAGTGGCTGAAAGGGCTTCTCTCCCGGAGGACCTCGGCAAAGTCTGTAGGCACAAGTCCAGGGGCTTCTGTTTTGCTCGTCGCAGGCTGCAGAAAACTGAGGGTTTTGTCCAGCCTCCCGCAGACTCCGGAGGTCGCTCTGGCGGCTCTCCAGTCCCCAGGCTGGGGAGGCAGGGTGCCACGACTCCCTGCTGCGGGGCTGGGAGGGGAGGTTGCGGGCTCTGGAAGGAGGCCATAGTCTGAGCTTCTTGGGGCAGCTCCAGGCTCTCCCCAGGCGGGCGACGAGCGGGAACGGTGTGGGACGCATGGCTTGAGGGCTCGGAGCAGGCGGGACAAGCAGCCCTGGTCGCGCTCTCTGGGATGAGACCGCAGGTGTAGTTGGAGTCTCCATCACGGCGCTTTGACCCAGGGCAGCCGGCTCCGACCTCAAAGCCTGGTTAGGAGGCGGCCTAGGCCCCATCATCCTTTTGCCTCTGCCCTTCCAGGTACAGACAAGGCCACACTTAGACTCCTTGGCTTCCCTCGGCCTTGGCCTTGGCGCTCCGACCTAGGTTCCTGACCCTCGCCTCCGCGGAGGGGTGCCAGCCGGGGGACAGTGTCCCTGCCGGGGCTAGTTTGCCAGGCTTCCCTGGCAGCGGAGACAGGTCTTGGTTTCTAGGGCCCTGCAGCTTTAGTGGGGCCTGGTCAGGAGGTTCCCTCACCCCCACCTGCCAACACAGGTCCAGCACCCACCTCCCCCACACCCTGCGGGGGCCTAGTTGGAAGGATCAGTGCACTTCAGGTCCAGCGGACCCCAGTACACAGCCTTTGGCAGTTTGGGCTGGGGGTTGTTGACCAGAACAGGTGGTCAGAGTTAAGGCGAGGAGAATCTCTGGTGTGTGTGTGTGTGTGGGGGGGCGGGCTGGCACAAGTGTTCTCTCTGCTCAGGCAGCTCCCCAAATTTCCAGAGTGCCAGGAAACTGAAAACTCTCCTGGACTACCTCCTCCAGCTGCCCTACTCTAGAGGAACCGGTGTCTGTGCTGGCACTCGAGGGGACAATTCCTACGAAAGGCACCCGAGGACTTAGTCTTTCAGCCTGCATGCCAGCTTCTCGAGGTTAGGTGGGGCCTTTTGAGCCCCCTTTAAGGTCACTGACTCTTCAGTCACTTTGGTTGTATTCAACACCTCCACCTGGAAGATTTCTAAAGGAATGGGTGAACCAGAATGAAAAAGGCAAAATTGCGGGTGAATTGTTGGTTTCTCCTCTACCTAGGGAAAAATGCAATTCTGGAAAGGCTGCGTTGTTTCTGGTTTTTGAAAACCAAGAGTACACACACATCTTCACTCCAGCTGTTGAAATTGGAAACCTATTCTCCCACTGAGGACGGCAATCAGTGTTTTAGCTGTTGTGGTCCTTTCAGACAGTGAGGAACAACACAGCAGTAGCATTTAAAAACAAAGAGAAAGAAAGATTGCTTGAGGCTCAAGGACGCTCTCTTCCTCAATCAGAATTTTAGCTTCTTTCCTTTAACTTGTTACTGGACAGCTAAGACTCCAGTTTTCAGAAGGTAGGAATAAGCCCTTTTTCACTACTTTGATACCTGGGAGTCCACCCCACCCCCACCATATACTTTTTTTAAAAGGGTTAGTTTTTTTAAAACATATTTTTATTTATTTCCTTTTGTTCCTTTATTTCCTATTTCATTATTGTTGTTATTGATGTTGTTATTGTTGGCTAGGACAGAGAGAAATGGAGAGAGGAGGGGAAGACAGAAGGGGAGAGAAAGATAGACACCTGCAGACCTGCTTCACCGCCTGTGAAGGGACTCCCCTGCAGGTGGGGAGACCAAACCGAGATCCTTACCACAGTCCTTGCACTTTGCACTACATGTGCTTAACCTGCTGCCCTACCGTCTGACACTCCCCACTTTTAAAAAAATTTAAATCCTCACTATTTTTTTCTTTGCTATGAAATATTCTTTTTTGTATATTTACTTATTTATTTATTCCCTTTTGTTGCCTTTGTTGTTTTATTGTTGTAGTTATTATTGTTGTCGTCATTGTTGGATAGAACAGAGAAATGGAGAGAGGAGGGGCAGACAGAGAGGGGGAGAGAAAGATAGACACCTGCAGACTTACTTCACCTCTTGTGAAGCGACTCCCCTACAGGTGGGGAGCCGGGGGCTCAAACCAAGATCCTTATGCTGGTCCTTGTGCTTTGCACCACCTGTACTTAACCTGCTGCTCTACTGCCCGACTCCCAAAATATTCTCTTTTAATTTTAAGTTATTTATTTTTATTTTCTAGTATTTTCATTTTATTATTTATTTTGGATAGAGATAGAAATTGAGAGGGAAGGTAGAGAGAGAGAGAAAGAGAGAGAGAGAGAGAGATATACCTACATCACTGTTCTATCCCTTGTAAAGCTTCTCCCCAGCAGTTGCAGACCAGGAGCTTGAACCTGGGTCCTTGTGCACTGTAATGTGTGCACTCAACCAGGTGTGCCAGTCCCCTTTATATATTTTTAGATAAAGATTAAAAGAGACCAAAGCTTTAAAGCAGCCTTCTATTTGATGGGACCAGACTCCATGGTCCTAGGTTCCAAGCATGGCAAAGTAGCACACTATCCAAGTGAATTATTTCTCTAGCCTTACTC